>NC_060950.1:39727096-39884499 GCF_022045245.1 Lucilia cuprina
GAAATGGATTACGATGGGACAACAACAAATCTCTAGTAGCACAACAAACGGTATTCGGATGGATTGTAACAGGACGAATAGCGTCTAAAGCTTACAGCCCTTCAGTCTCATCCTTTTACAATGAGGTTACATTAACTAAACAGCTTCAAAGGTTTTGGGAACTTGAAGAAGTCCCAAAAAAGCCTCGAGTTAGTGCGAGAATCTTTTTCAATATACGACTTATCGCAGTGAAAACGTGAATACCCAGATGATCTAAACATTGGATCTTCCCGTCATATTGCCCTAAATCAATTCGTTCGAAACGAAGCAAGACTAATGAAAATCCCTCAGATAAAATCCGAATACGATAGAGTTATCACCAAATACTTATCCCTGAAACATATGGCTCCTGTCACCCCGTCTAGTACCAATCGCACCTATTATCTGCCCCACAATGCGGTCCCCAAGCCTGACAGCACTACTACTAAGTTACGTGTTGTATTCAATGCCTCGAATCCGTCAGCAAATGGAAACAGTTTGAATGATCTTCTCTATTCCGGTCCCACACTACAGGCTGATTTGACCATACTCATTTCACGGTGGAGACTTTTCAGATACGTTTTTAATGCAGATATAGAGAAAATGTATCGCCAGATTCTTGTAAACCCCTCTCAGACCTCCTTTCAGCGTATCATATTCCGTAGCACTCCTCAACATGAGCCTCAAGATTTTGAACTCAATACGGTTACTTTTGGTGTAAACTGCGCACCATATCTAGCGATACGCACATTACTTGAATTAGCTAACATCAGCGAACAATCTAATCCCTCAGTTTCTGATATTCTTCGGAATTACATGTACGTCGATGATGTCCTCGGCGGAGCTCACACATTGTCTTCTGCTCTTAAGGTCAGGGACGAACTCATCGATGTCCTCAGATGTTCAGCTGGTTTCTCTCTCCGAAAATGGACTTCAAACAACGATTTTTTGCTCCAAGGTCTGTCCCCAAGCCATCTCCTAGGCGCAGAGTTCCTGAAACTATCAGACCCTTGCACCACTAAAACTTTAGGCTTACGGTGGAATGCCGATTGTGACCATTTCTACTTCCAACTTAAAAAATTTCCCGATAGAAGCTCTACTACGAAAAGATCTGTCTTATCTGAAATCGCTAAACTATTTAACCCCGCCGGCTGGCTAGCCCCTAAAATAATCGTAGCCAAAATGATTATGCAGCAAATTTGGAAAGACGAGACAAACTGGGATGAAGATCTTAAGCCATCCACACTTCTCCAGTGGCATGCTTTCTTAGATGATTATTCCGAAATAGAACGCGTCAAGATTCCACGATATGTCGATTTCGATCCATCATTTTCCATCGAGTTACATGGCTTTTGTGACGCTTCGGAAAAAGCATATGCTGCCACATTGTATATACGCGCCCAAAATTTAGGCTGTGTTTCGTCACACCTCTTAGTCGCTAAAACGAAAATTGCTTCAGTTAAATTTGTCTCCCTACCCCGAAAAGAGCTATGTGGAGCCGAACTTATGGCCACCATGATTGAAAATGTCAAATCTCAAATGAATCTTCGGAACTGCAAAGTCTTTCTATGGACCGATTCAACCATTGTCTTGGCATGGTTACAGAAACCTCCTAATCGTTGGAAAACATTCGTTGAAAATAGAGTTTCGTCCATTATTGAAAAAGTTGGAAGTCAATCTTGGTTTCATGTTGACTCCAAAAGTAATCCCGCTGATTTGGCATCTCGTGGACTCACTGTCGCACAGCTTATTTCGAATAACTTATGGTGGCATGGTCCGTCATGGCTTAGACTATCTCCGGATCACTGGCCTAGAAATTCGGCAAATTACTCGACAGACGAAGAGGTGAAACCTATTCATGATCACCTGTCGCATATAACCAATACTGATATCTTGAATGATTTCTCAATTTTTCCCAGAGCTTTGCGCATTATCTGCCAAGTGTTCCGTTTTTATTATCGTTGCTGCAGAAGATTGCATCATCAACTCGTAACAACTGATGAGCTAACCCGAGCGGAGTTGGATCACGCAAAAACTCGATTAGTAATTGCCTCCCAGAAGTTATATTTTAAGAAAGAATACGATCTCCTATCTCAAGGTCTAGACATTCCAAAGAAAAGTCATATCTTAACTCTAAGTCCCTTTCTAGATTCTGCAGGTGTTATGAGACTAAACGGTCGCTTATCAAACTCTCCATCGCTAACTTACGATGAAAGATTACCGGTTTTACTCCCATATCATGCATCTTATACTAGGCTTTTCTTTTCATACCTACATAAATATTCACTCCATGGTCAGAATGCTCTCATGTACCGATTAATGCGACTCTACTATTATGTTCCCAAACTTAAAGTTCAAAAACGACAGAAAAGCCAACAAATAATGGCGGCCTTACCCCCGAAAGGACCACACTCTCCCGTCCATTCACCAATACTGGTGTCGATTTCGCTGGTCCTTTCGACATCAAAACGTATGCAGGTCGTGGATGTAAAGTTACTAAGGGTTACGTGTTAGTTTTTGTCTGTTTCGCTACTAAAGCTATCCACCTCGAGGGTACAAGTGAAATTTCAACTCAGGCTTTCTTAGCAGCGTTTGCTCGCTTCTTCTCACGTCGTGGTTCTCCAAGTGCGATGTACTCGGATAATGACACAGCTTTTGTCGGCACTTCCAATATCTTAGACTCGCAATTCCTCTTGCTTTTGCGTCGAAAATTACTTGATCAAAATAGCTTTGTTCTTTTAGACTGGCACTTTATCCCTTCAGGAGTGCCGCACATGGGCGGTCTTTGGGAAGCAGGGGTAAAGAGTTTTAAACTGCATCTCAAACGAATCTCTCATAGTCAGAGTTTTACGTACGAAGAATTCTCCACTAGCCCGCATTGAAGCCTGTCTCAATTCGAGACCGCTCAGTCCTCTAAGCGATAATCCAGATGACTTGTGCACACTTATTTCTTAATTGGAAATGCACTTTTATCACCCCCAGAACCAGACTTGTCTGATCATTCACTAAGCTATGTGAATCGCTGGCAAAAATTGAAGATTTTGCACCACTAAAAGAACTCCAAAAACGCTTCAAATGGAAGTTTCCTCAGCGTGATTACGCTATCGGCGATCTAGTCATTAAAAAACAAGAAAATTTACCCCCTAACCAGTGGCGCCTTGGCCGGGTCGAAAACGTAGTTCGCGGTAAAGATCAAAGAGTCAGAGTCGCCGACATACGAACTGCCAATGGCATCGTAACCAGGCCAATCGTGAAGCTCGTATTACTGCCCAACCCTGAACAGCTCTAATAATGTTTTTTTCTATCTATTTACAGCAACACCAATGCCCCTTCCACAGCGTAGAAGTCTTTCAGAAAGAGGTCGTAACAACCGTCAACATAATCTCCGTCGTAATAAACACTTTGATTGCCGTATCTGTCACAAAAATAACCCGCTCCGAAAGTGTCTAAAATTTAAGAGGATGAATGTTGCAGAGAAAGAGAAAGCAGTCAAACGATACCGATATTGCGAAAACTGTCTGGCACACTCTCATCTAGTCAACCGCTGCCGTAACACAGATCGCTGCCGACAGTGTGGTAGTAGGCATCACACCCTATTACATCGCCACGAGCGTTTACGGCAAAACCAGTCAGTTCTTGTTGGACAGATGTGCTCAAGTTTGAGGACTGTTACGTTGTTGCCTACGGTTGTGGTAAAACTTCAGTTAGGAGAAGAATGGGGAAACGTGAGAGGCCTACTTAACCCATGTGCTGAAGTAAGTTCTGTCGCAGAGTTCCTAATAGATCGCTACAAACTTCGAGTGGAAAAAATCAGATCCGATCTCTGGACTACAGTAAAGCTTCGACCTCGATTTTCTGAGAGTACGATATTGACCGTGACAGCAAAGAGTGGCTTCTCTTTATACAAACCTTCGTCTCGCAGATCCCAGCTTTTATAAAAACGACGATATTAATGTAATTCTTGGAGCTGACATATATATTCGCGCGTTATCAAGTCCAGCTTACAACCTGAATCTGTCGGTTCTCCCATGGCACAGGACACGATGCTAGGTTGGGTAATCATTGGCAAATTCGGGGTTTAATTGTTTTTATTGCTATATATATATTACCCATACATAATACCTATAATGTATAATATTCTGTTCAGTTGAATTTTGTTTTGATATTTGAATTTTGAAAAAGTTATTATAATTAAAAACTGTTAAAATCTATTAACAAGTGAAATTGTTAAAATCTGCTTAAAATATTGCGTAAATCAATTTTATATTTAAAAAGAATTGTTAATTATATTTGGAATTAGAATTGTTTAAATATTTCTTTTCTTTATCCTACATACATAATTTCAAAATATGTTTTGTATTTTATCGTATACGTACATATATCTTACATTGGAATTTATTGAAATTAAAATGATTTTTTAGATATGTATTGTACATATACATATCTAAGAGAAAATTCGCGGTTTTCTTTCAGTTACACTGTAGCAAGGGGGCCGGAATGTTTAGTTCTAAAGTAATTATGAATTTAATTGTTTTAATCAGAAGTGCATTTATGCAAATATTACGCAATGTACCCTAAGACAAGAAGTTCTCTCGTTACTCGTTATTATAACCCTTTTATTTATGTGCTATAGAGTAAGATAATAATGTAAATTAGAGTTAGTACGAAAAGTGAAAGCAAATGTAAAGGTTGGTATCCCGCATAAAATAAACCAAAAGTACATATTACTCTGATTAACCCCCGCATTTTTTATTTCTAATCTTTGTTAAATTTCTTCACCACTCCCCCGTCAACACAAATGAAGAAATAGGATCGTTTTAAAAATTTAACATAGCCGAGGTGTCCTAATTTGAGAACCCCCCCGGCCCTCTGGTTGGCCTATAAGGTCCAAATTCCGGATTAACCGTTTAGAAGTTGCCGAATTATTTCCCTCTTTTTTTTCCTATACCACTGTGCGCCAGTCGAGGATAGATCAAACCTCATTATTTTGCTAGGTGACTTTGACACCACTGGTTTGGAGGGCGGTCACTACCGGAGCGTTTTCCCTGACTTGCGTTCTTGTGAAGATCAGTAGAAGAGCAGGCCGGAAATTTACCGGTCCTCTTTACCGTACCTGGTTTCACCTCCGCAGCTCGCCTTGAAGGCATGAGCGCATTGGTTACCGGGATATTACCCTCTTTGCCTTTTGGCAGACTCCAGGTTGATGTTGCTATCGACCCATCTCAATTTTGAGTGTTAGCCGGGTTGTCTCCACACAGAAAGTCACCAACGGGGCCGTACATTCTTTCGAATTTTGCGACGCTTTGTCGGTGCCTTCTGAGCAGGAGCCTCTCCCTTGACGAGAACTTTGAAGTATCAAACTTTGCCATCATAGACAGAAAAGCGAGAGACCTCAAAGTCCCGTTCATTGTCTTCTCCGTATAATGAAAAAGAGAATAAAAGTCGTATGATTTATATTTTTTGAGTTTACACGATTGGTAAAAAACAATAACAAAATTAGAAGAAAAGAGCTGTTTCACTTTTTTGTATGTGTTTACATAAAAGTACATCCCTGATCTAATGCGACCTACTTGTTTTTTTAATCATTTCTAAACATGATAAGAGTCATACGACTGTCAAATTGTTAATCCGTATTCTCTCACAATGTGTGATGTACTGTTCTACACAAAATTTTGACAGATCATATGACACATCAATGTATACTGGACACATTGGAAGGTTATACACAATCATCGGACGTGCTGATCGCATACCAGACACGGAATATGTCGGAAACTTTAAAACGTTGATCCCATCTATGCAAAATTTACAGTACAGTACAGTGAAACTCTGAATCACTATCTTTGACTCTGTCAGGCATTTTGGACCAAGTATCTTCGAAGTGATGTTATTCCGGAAATTACATTTCTCACCAACACTGATTGGACGATTCTTAGGAATTACACCCAGTAAACTGAGTTTCTAAATACTAAAAAATAATTCATTCACTATTTTCTTTTTTTTAATATCATAAATGATTTACTTTTCAATTTATTCGTTATTTGTTTTTATACCCTTCACCTTCGTGAGAAGGGTATATATAAGTTTGTCATTCCATTTGTAATTTCTATAATATAATTTTCCGACCCTATAAAGTATATATATATATATATATATATATTCTGGATCCTTATAGATAGCGGAGTCGATTAAGCCATGTCTGTCCGTCTGTCTGCCTGTTGAAATCAGTTTTAGAGGACCCCAGATATCGGCGAGATCCGAATCTTCAATAATTCTTTTAGACATGCTTTCGAGAAGATCGCTATTTAAAATCAGCAAAATCGGTCGGTAAATAACGGAGATATGAGCAAAAATCCAAGACCTCTGAAAATTTCATCAAAAAATTGTTAAAAAAGCAACAACAACACTGTATATAGAAAAAGATGTACACGTGTGTGTGTAGATGTATTTGGTTTTATTCTGCTGTGTATTTTACACAATATGATTTGCATTTTTTGTTAAAATAAAATAATTCTCCCTTTTGTTTTGCAAATATATTTTTTAATGAATAGAAAAAAGTATTTGAAACGTTTTCAATTATATGAAAGTAGATTGTGAGTTATTGTACAATAATTTTTATGCGAATAATGTAAGTTTGAAATTTAAAACTAAAACAAATTTTTTCCAAGTGCTTTTTAAAACAATTTTTTTACCACTGAACACTAAGAAGTGAAACGCTGTCATTTTTTTACAACAACAACGTTACGCTCTTCTCACAGGCGAGTTCTGTGTAACTCCAACACATATGTAAGAAACTTACTCTCTCTCCAAACTTCAAAACTTTGTCGCGAAAATTCGTGGCTTATAGAACTTGAAAATATTTTTTATCACTTAACGTTATATTTTATTATTTTTTTACACACTTTAAATATATTTAATAGCCCGAAAAGATTTAATTTTTTACAAACGAAAAAAAATATTTTTTATATTTTTGACATTTAATTTTTGTTGTTGAAATTAAAACGAAAAAAGAACAATGTTGTAAATTTTCGTATGGTACAAGAAAAAAATATTTCAACTTACTTAATTAATATTTCAATATTGTAGATTAAAAAGCAAAGATACGTTCATATATAATGTTTATAGATAAATTATGTTGCAAAATATTTAAAGAAATCTTCTAAAATATAAATTCTAATGAAATAATTTTTTTTTTAAATTTTTAAATCCGATTTTTTGCAACTATGTTGGCTTGAGAATTCTACTAATACATTCTTAGAGTTAGGTACCGACTGACAGTAGACTTAGGTACTTTTTGACAGCGTTTCACTTCTTATTTATTCTTTGTTTTTTACGATAAACAAAAACAAAATCTACGTCTCGTCAATGTTTACCAGCAATGAATACGAAAGTGTTGTTTTACGATTGCTTGTATACTGTTCAGAACAGCTAGTGTTAAGCGCATATAAGTGTATAGAAAACAAACTGTCTATAGCTAAGCGCATTTACAAAAACAAAAGAGTACCAAGCGCATAGGGCTTGGGCACCCTTGGTTTGGATGCTGTTGGCGTCATTGCGTTGTTATTTTTTTTTTTTTTTGTTTTTCTGTGTTTTTCGTTATGTATGTTTAGATGTCTGTTGGTTTAGATGCCTTGTGTATTTTGTGTTTTATTTCGTTTAGCGTTGTTGTTTTTATAAAAGATGTTTAAAATACACTATGGTGAAGGGTATATAAGATTCGGCACAGCCGAATATAGCACTCTTACTTGTTTTATACATACATTTTTATTTTTCTTAATAACTATATTTAAAATAACCTTTTTTAACCTATGGATATAAGGCAAAATCCTCTAATGCATTAAATATTCCTGGATATGTATGTCACAGAAATAAGTTGTATTTGTTGGTAATGGTTATGGAATTGCAGAATGCTTGTTTATTGAACCTAATGTTAGGAATGTTAAAGTTTTGGTGGGTGTTGTTTATCTTCCTCACGGGGAGTTTTTACATTTAGATGATGATATGTTCTTGATGATATGTTCTTGACAGACAATTTGGATAATCAGTTAGAAATTTTAAATAGAAGTTTTTACACACCTTAGTTCCACTGCGAAAACGTTTTACTAGCAACTGTAATGAATCATATTAGGGATCTTGCGTATGGTGAATATCAGCGTAATAAAAGTATTTACAATTGGAAAGTGTTTTGCCGATGTAGAAATCGAGTAAAATCAGTTATGAGAAAAATTAAGAGAATCGCACATGGCTCGATTTTTGTAAAAAAAAGCAATTTGGTAAATACTTAGGGATAACGGAGTAGTAGATGGCCGAGATCATTCCGTCAATCTTGATCCAGAACATTTGAATATGTTTTCCTCAAATCAAACAATAAACAGTGGCAGTGTTTTAAATTTTTCTGACTATCGAAACCATGGTTTTTCCTTCCATAATATTGATGTTTCTGATATGTTTACAGCTTTTAATTTGATTACGTCGAGAGCTGTTGGTTGTGATGGGTTTACGCTGAAGTTTTTAGGACTCTGCATGATTGTCAATCTGGTTTTAGATGTAATAGGAGTACTACATCATTACTTATAGGCCTTACTGACAGCATTAGGAACAGAATTTCTAGCAAAGGTGTTTGCATTTTACTGTCCTTGGATTTATCTAAGGCTTTTGATAGGGTTAATCATTCACTTTTAGTTGATAAATTGCATTTCCATTATGGATTCTCCCCCTCAGCCTGTAAGTTGGTGTATTCTTATCTATCTGATAGAAGTCAATATGTTGTTTGCAGTGGTCGTGCTTCTAGAGTGCTTCCAGTTCATAGTGGGGTTCCTCAGAGATCTGTTCTTGGGCCTCTTCTTTTTATAATGTTTATGAATAACCTATTTAGTACTATATAGAACAATATGTGTCTTCCATTTTCTTTTGCTGATGATGTGCAGTTGTTGTTTAAAGGCAGTGCTGAATTTCCTGATGTGTTACAGAATATGATAAATTATAATGTTGATTTGATGCTTAACTGGATTTCTAATAATGACCTTATTATTAATACTGGTAAGACTAAGGCCTTGCTGTTTGGTAATTGTGGCAGTAATAACTTCTCAGTAACTTTGGGCAGTGATTCGATTGAGTTTGTAGATAGAATAAGGTGTCTTGGTGTCATTCTGGATACAAACTTGAGTTTTGAAGGCCATATTATTAACTCAGTGGTATCCAGAGTTAATTTTACTTTGCGTAAATTATACAATTTAGATTTGATGCTTCCTTTTTATATTAAGGAGAGGGTTGTCCATGGACTTATTATGCCAATTTTTTATATGCCTTGGAAATGTATAGTGGTACCTTGAGATATGTTTTAAAGAAGTTGAGATTGGCTTTTCATAGAGTGATACGATTCCTGTACTCTCTTAGAATACGGCAACACATTTCATCTTATGTTGTAAAATTTCTGGGACTTTCTTTTGAAGATTTTATAAAGGTTCGAAATTTGATAAATTTTTATAAGTCTTATAAGTTGCAAACTCCAAAATATTTAGTTAACTTATTTGAATTTTGTAGATCTAATAGAAATAGACAATTAAAAATTCCACCATTAACTGCCATATTAGAAAGATCATTTCAGATTAGAGTGGCACGTTCTTATAATAAATTACCAAATTCTTTGAAATTATTTAATGATTCTTTCGATACATACAAAAAAAGGCTCTTCCGAGAATTATCCCAGAATAATTCTGTCCAATAGATGTAGTAGTGAAGTAGTATGTGTTTTACTTAGTAATGCTTGTATATTTAACTGGTATTGAAATAATATGAGAAAAAAAATAGTTGACATTTGAGCAAATTTAGTTACACTTAGCTATGTTCTGTTTTTATTTGGAATTTATGCTTTGTATGTACATACTAAGTGTAGGAAATGACTAATCCATTTCTTATAAGGTCATACATTGTCGTGGTGGTATTTTGTATGTACATTTGGCTTTGAATAATCTTCACCATCTTTCATGTTGGAATAGTATTCTTGGTTCCATAACCAGCTTGTTTCTCTATAACCGAAATTCACCCTTTTATCTTTCTTCAATACTTTGAAGAGTTTATATTATTAAAAAACTTTGGCTTATAATATTTTAAAATTATGTGTCAATTTACTTGTATAATTGTATTTTTAAATAATTTAATTTATTCATTTGTTTTTGGGAAAACTATTATTAGGTTAGGTTAGGTTTGGTTGATAGGAGGATGTATACTACATCAAATCCGAAGAAATACACCTAGGCCACTATCGGGCCTGTTGTGCGCTCCAAATCAAGATAAAAAAAATTTTTTCACTGAATGTATTATTTTTCCATGTTCAGAAACTCAGTTTAATGGACGTAATTCCTAAGAATCTTCCAATCGGTGTTGGTTAAGAATGTTATTTCCGGAATAACATCACTTCCAAGATACTTGGATCTAACTTCGACGAATGCCTGACAATGGCAAAGAAAGTGCTCCAGACTTTCACTGTCCTCTCCACATGCTCTACATTCGTCTGAATCCGCACGTCCAATTTTGTATATATGTGCTCGTAATCCTGTCGGTCCGCTGAGAATACGTACCATCATACTAACCTCAGACTTGCTCATTTTGAGAAGATTTCTCGTCTCGATTTCTCTTTGGCCAGTTCGCCTAAAGTAAAGAGCCGTTCGGCTGTAAGCGCCGCCTCATATCTTATATTTGTTTCAATGGGTGGAATATCTAGCAACGTTTCCAGAGCCTTAGTTGAAGTAGTACACATGGCACCACTTATACCCAAGCAGTATGTACGCTGAATTCCCTGTAGTAGTTTGATATTACACTTTTTGTCGAAAGCAGTCCACCAGATTAATGAAGCATAAGCTAGAATTGGTCTAATTAAACTTTTATAAAGCCAATTTGCCATAGCAAGACTAAGACCCCATTTCATGCCTATGGTTATCCTACATATCGCCCAGCACCGATGTGCCTTGCTGATCCTATCCTCTATGTGGTGTCTCCATTTTAATTTCCGGTCAAGTATTACACCTAAATACTTAACTTTGTCTGTCACCGGTATCTTCTTGCCCAGGAAGCAAGGTTCAGTATACGTAGACATTTTTGTATTTCTTGTGAAAATACAGATTTCCGTTTTTGCCGGGTTAACATTGAGGCCTCTCGGTTGAGCCCAGCTCAAGGCCGTATTCAGAGCCACCTCAGCTCTTCTACAAAGTAATTTGGATCCTTTCCCTTTAAAAGTATTACGACATCGTATGCATAGCAGACGCCTAAGTACTTAACTTTGTCTGTCACCGGTATCTTCTTGCCCAGCAAGCAAGGTTCAGTATATGTAGAAATTTTTGTCTTTCTTGTGAAAAGACAGATTTCCGTCTTCGCCGGGTTAACATTGAGGCCTCTCGGTTGAGCCCAGCTCAAGGCCGTATTCAGAGCCTCCTCAGCTCTTCTACACAAGTAATTTGGATCCTTTCCCTTTAAAAGTATTACGACGTCGTATGCATAGCAGTCAGGTCTAAGTCCTTTCTCGGTTAGGGTCCTTATGAGGCTATTAATCGTGGTAACCCAGAGTAAAGGTGACAAAATGCCACCATGTGGTATACCGCGAAATACCTTTTTCCTGATAGTTATATCGTACATCTCGCAGCTTATCCATCTGTTCCTTAGCATGTAGTTGATCCAGTTACGGAGCACCCGGCCAACATAAAACTGGTCTAGGGATTGGATAAGGGTATCAGTGTGCACGTTATTGAAAGCGCCTTCGTGTATACAGTTTGCTATCGAAAGATTTATCTATGTAGTGGACAACTTCATTTAAAGCGGTTTCCACAGATCGTCCCTTTACATAAGAATGCTTCTTATATTTAAGGTCTTTGTATGGTATGCTGCTTTTAACCATGCTATCGACTATCCTTGGAACGGTTTTAAGTAAGACTTATCGGTCGATAGGACTTAGGTGTCGCATAGCTAGGTTTCCCTGGTTTGGGTATAAATATTACCCTTGCATCCTGCCATTTAACTGGGGTATGTGCCAATTTTAAGCATGCAGTGAAACCAGTCCCGCCTCCATCTGCAAAAGTGCCGGGAAAATTTCCTCCGGCCCTGCAGCTTTATAGGGAGCAAAGCTCTTGATTTCCCCTTTAACTATGTCAGTTATAGTAACTATTTCCGTGTTACCCTCGCCTTCCTCCAACATCGGTTCATCTATGTTATTCGATATACCGGGTGGGAAATGAGAATCCATTAGGAGTTTCATTGTCTCCTCCATATCCTCAAGCCTCCTGTCCGTGTCATCGATCATAGAGTTTTGATATAGGAATTTTTATCATTTACGCTATCTGCCTGTTCACAGAAAAGTTTCCAGGAGTCTCGTTTGGCTTTTCGAACGATTTTCTTATATTCACCAAGTTTATTACGATACTCATCCCCGTATACTGCGGTCTTTTTACGCCGCGCCCGGTTAAATAGTTTGCGAAGAGTCTTCCTAAGGTTCCGGATCTCCCCAGTTACCCAGGGTTTTTCCTGGGCAGATCTCCGCTCTCGCAGAGGGCAACTGTCCTCAAACGATTCAACCAGGGCACTGGTGAACGTTTCCACTTTGGCATCTATATCCTCTTTATTTCGACATTGAAAAGTGTCCTGACCTAAACGGTTCTTTAGTAAGGTCCCGAACATTGTCCAATTAGTTTTAGACTTATTCCGAAACTTTATATGCTTTGGTGGTGGCCTTAGTATTTTGAATCTTATGTACCGATAATCAGAAAAGGAGTGCTCGTCCGAAACTCTCCAATCCTGAATTTCGTTTATAAGCTCTTCTGAACATATAGTTATATCTAATACTTCTTCTCTGATTCTATTGACGAAGGGAGCTTATTACCTAAGTTCAATGTTATCAAGTCTTTAGTATTAAAGAAATCTATGAGGGCTTGTCCCCTGCGATTGGTGTTTGTACTACATGGTGCGAGTTGGCATCACAACCTATTACAATTTTCTTATTTTTCCTTTGTGCCTCTTCAACCAGTTTCATCAGATCCGACGTTGGTGGTAGTGTCGGAGAAACGAAAGGCAGGTAAATTGATGCAAGGAGTATGTTGCCACGACCTTGCTTCAGCACCGTTGCATCCGATGTTGATAATCCTGTTGAGAGGAGAAAACATAAGTTCTTGTGACATAAGATACATGTTCTCGGGCGAGAACCTGTATCAGCGTAAAAAAGTTGAAAATTTACGTAATTTCATCCAGAAACCTTGTTGCGAATCGTCCAAGGTTCCTGGATTAAAGCTATAAGTATTTTACCTGTGTTGATTTTAGCCATCAGAGCGTTGGTAGCTGTCTCGCTCCGATGGAGGTTTATTTGGATAACCTCAATCATGGTCATCCGTTACTGTCTTCCAGCGAGTTGGTGGTCACCTCCTCGCTCTTTGGATTTGACTCCTCCGGATAGCCTGAAGTGGCTATTAATGCAGTTGATAACACTGCGGTGTCCTTATCAGGCATAGGAATAGCAGTTTTTTAATAGACACATTCCCAATTCTGGAGAGCATTGCTGTTCTGTCTTCTGGCGGGTGAATGATTTCCTCCTCGCTTTTAGGATTTGACTCCTCAACATTGCTAGTACTTGCTAATGATGCTTTGGGTACTGTCTTAGATGTTTTAGTGTCCTTGTCGGGGCCGGTTTTGGCAGCCCTTTCAATCGGCGCCTTCCCAATTTTGGAAAGGCAACTACACTTTCTTCTGGCGAGTTAATGGTAAATTCCTCGATTTTAGGATTTGACTCCTCAACGTTATCAGTAGTGGATACTGATGCTGTGGTCTTAGGGTTTTTAGTGTCCTTTTCGAGGCTTGTTGTAACAGCCCTTCCAATCGGCACCAATTTTGAATATGACAGATTTAGAGGCGAAGTAAGCTCTACCTTTGTTCTTGGCAAGACTAGCCATGGATTTCTGGTCGATACCTATTACAAATAAAGTTCCCTCAGGTTCTTCTTTCCTGTAAAAGACATCCCATTTTCCACGGCCAGCTCAGCATTTTGACCTCCAAGAATTTCCAGTATACGTTCATTAGCCAGTTTACTGCCCCATCCTTTTATGTAGATAGTGGATTTTAGGAGCACCGGAAGCTCGCTCTTCTTTGCCAGTCCAAGCCTAGCGCCGTCCCAGGGAGGAGGGATACTTTCCACCAAGTTCTTTAGGGTGCTAACACATTGGTGAGATGCCAACCTCATCAACATCACTCCCATGCTGAACTCGCAGCTCTCGCTCTCTATTGGTTGTTTGCCCTTTGAAGCGATTGCATGGTCCACTATCTTATTGTTGACCAGGTCTTCTATTTTGCTCTGTTGGTCTATTGGAATTTTACCTGTCGGATTACCGGCATCCTAAACTGCATAGCAGAGATCGTTCCGGTGCCTACTCCTGGCAACTTTGGCGTAAGATGGCGGCTCTTTTCCTTTTCCTCCGTCTAGCTTCTCCTTCCTCGTTTTTCGGGGCTTCTTTTGAGATTCCCTTACCTTCGAGGTTGATTTCGCCGACGTGTTCGTCTTCGGAATATCTGGCTTGGCGTTGTCACCCTTACTCGCAGGATTCTCATTTGAGATTCCTTTGAGTGAAGTATGGCTTGGCTTCGACTGTGTATTAGAAGACGGGGAGCTCTTTTTCTTCTTAGGTTTATTCTCAGTTGTCAACTCCTCGGGAGACCTGATCCTTTTTGCCTCAGATCTTGTGAGGGAGTCATATTTTTCCTTTGGAGTGTCGTGGGATTGACTAACTATGATTTCCTGAAGCATCTTTTTCAACTTCCTCCTCTGTGCCCCAGAAAGTCTTTTCTTAGTAATAGGTAGTTTAGCTATAGAGTAGATCAACACATGCCGCCGGTACTGTGTTATTTAGGCCCTGCACCTGCACTTTTATCTTTTTATTTTTATTTTCCATATTTGTTTTCTTCCAGTTTTCTTGGTTCGCGGGGTATATAATATTCCCAGGTGGTGGACAATCTGCCCTCCCTCAGCTTAAGTGAAATTAAATCTGGAAGAGGACAGATGGTCCATCACCACCCCCTATCCGCCACCTGGGGACGCGCTCGGTAGGAAAAACTGGAAAACTCCCCCGAGAAAACTATTATTACTTACATATATTTACCCTTTTTAGCAAGCAAAGATATTAAAATAATATTGTTAAATTTTTGCGATTTTTTTATAATGTACTTTATTTTATAAGGAAATCTTGTATTTTTTTGTAGAAATTTGTAACCGTCTATGTCCTTATAGAGGCTAGGTTATGGTAATAAATAAATAAAAAAAAAATATTACAATATTTGATAAAAACTAGAGTTGTCATTCGATAAATAAAAAAATATTACAATATTTGCTAAAAACTAGAGTTGTCATTCGAAAAAAATTTTCTTTTTCTTCGAACGATAAAAAATTTCAAAATTAGAATAAAGAATAATTCTAACATTTTTTGTCGAATAATCAAATAAAATTTTAATGTTCCTTTTTATCCATATTATATTGTAAGATTGAACAAAGAATAACATTAATTTTTTGTAAAACGAATACTAAATCAAAAGTATAATGCTTCCTGTTTTAGAAGTTATTTTATGGATTTTTTAAATGCTTGCAATAAGTGACAGTTCCTAGAGCAATGCATATACGATACAACCGTTGATACAATGTGATTAATATTTTTGCAAGTTCTCCAAACAGGTTGCACCATAAAAATGCTTGTCATACAACATTATTCTATTTTACTCATTTCAAAATTAATCTGAAATGCGTGTTTTTACTTTTTAACCCCCATATTCGTAAACAAAAAAAAATTTTTATAAACGATTTATAAATCGAATTTCTTATGAAAATTTTGTTTTATAATCCTTTTATAAAGTAAAATGCTGTTTATGAACAAGGAGGTAAAACTATTACAATTTTTATATGCTACACCACTTTAGTGGGGAGGGTATATTGGGTATACCTTAAAGTATACCAATCGGCTTAGAATCATTTTCTGAATCGATTAAGCTATGTCCGTCTTGCTGGCCGGCTGGCATGCTGTCCATGTAAACCTTATGCGCAAAGTACACACGCTTCTTTTGGCATAAGGACGAAGCCTATTGAAATCGGTCCATTATTTCGGCTAGCCCACATACAACCGTACCCTCCAAAAAGGGCCTTTGGGCTTATAATTAATTTAAATGATCTATTATTTTACAATTAAATTTCATTTATACGTACTGCGAATTCGTTTCAAAATTCGTTTGTTCGTAATTGGAAAAAGTAAGAAAAAGGAACAAAAATTATATTTTTGTGAATCTCCACGATTTTGATATAATTTTAACAGCTTTAAAATTTATTAGAATATTATTTCGAAAGTAGAAAATGTAAGAAATTGGCCTCGTTAATAACTAAAATTATATTTTTGAGAATATCACCAATTTTGAGATTATTTTAACAGCTTCAAAATTTTTTGGAACATTACTTCGAATTTTCGAACATAATTTTAAATATTCCAACATACCATTGTAGTGTCATCAAGTGTACTCCAAACTGACAAAATTTAGATAATTTGGGCCACCAGAACTGGTTTTAATGGCTTTAAAAATTTTTCGAACTTAAGTTCGAATTTAGGAAAATTCGTTGTTCGTCCCAATTGTGCGTATAGCATAAAGTTGTATTACGTTAATCACCCCTATTCTGCATTTCGATTACGTTATTTTTAAGTGAGTTATGTAAGTTAGAGTAATTTTCTGAGGAGATCTTTATATTGGAGGTAGGATCGATTTATGACCGAATGTAATAATATTTTACAAAAACATTTTGGTTCCTTTAAAATTTGTACATTTCGAATTTCATAGTTATCCGGCCTTTATAAGCTAGTTATCTGCTTTATAGTAATTTCCTAAAGGGAACCTTATATGGGTGCTAGGTTAAATCGTAGACAGATATTGCCCATTTTCAATACTAAACAAAAAAATGTTTTAGAATCTAATAAGGACCCAATGTTTAATGGTAGGTATATAACATGTTAGTAGCTTATGAAATACACATATTTCTCTAAACATCGTATACATATATCATTATAAAAACATCAGCTTCCACTTTTAAATCTACTGACAAATTTCAAATAGGTTGAAATTGAACCAAGTTACTTGCTTATAAGTGCATTAATGTACGCAAACCCGTTTTTACCCGTATCTTATGATTTTGAAGGTGTTTGGCAAGTTTAATTTATATTTTTTTAATAATTCGAATAAAAACTTTTATTTGTTATTCGTTCGAATAATCGAATAATTTTAAAAATTTAGTAGACTACTCGAATAAAAAAATATTGTAAATTTTTATTCGAATAATTGACAAACTCATATTTTTATTGTGTTTATTTGTTTTTTTTTTTTATTTGCCGCACACTTTTTTGAAGAGATGGGATTATTTCAGAATAACAAATCGCCTGTTGATTTTATATTGTTGTAGCGACGAGACTATCATATTAAGTTTACACTGGTATGTATGTACATTAAAGGTGTCCAATAATTTAGATTTTGTTTGGATGGGTCTTATTTTGTTCATTAGCGATGGGTCTTATTTTTGTTCACAATTTTCTTAGCGATATATTAAAAATCATAATTTTTTGCATTGATTTGTGGAAATAGAATGCCTATAAACTTTGCCACTCAATATTAACGCTTTCACGTATTTTTCTCGATTTAGAGCGTTATTTTGAGTTCACAGCTATAGTAATTTTTATTCCAAAGAAAATTACGTTATTTTTAGAATTCGATGTTACTACATGCCAAAGGATATCTGCGATATCCTTCGGGAACACCTTTTCCATTTTTCATCAAAAATTATCTATATACGTCTGAATGAATTGTGTAGTGATGTCATATCAATAAAAAGTCCAGTGGTTTAATGCTTAATATTTTGCTGAAAAGATGGATTCGTTCAAAATTTAAAGAAAATGAAATTTCAATGCACTATTTATGAAGAAATTGGAAACAATTTACCCAAACTTACACTTTTCAATTCAGTTTTTCGATTGGGGTAAAATTTTACACTCTTTATAATTTAAAGTGAGAAAATTTATCAGCCTTTAATAATATTAATTAAAAAATGTACATGTTTTTACAGATGTTTTTCAATTGATAAATTATTTCCTTAATTTGTTTGGCTGTGTGACGGTTCGAATATTCTGAGCATTCTGTCTTGGACCATTATTGCTAGCGGTTGTACCTTGGTTAATTCTGTTATTAAAATTATTTCTATTTACACCACGTACGCGCTGATTCGGATTTTGAGCACCGCCTTGACCTCCTCCTCGACCTTTATTCATTTCTGCCCGATTTCTTGATTTAGTTTGAGCATCTTCTTTTACCATGTCAATTACTTCGTCTGGAATGCGGAGATATTTAATTGTACTGCCACGTATATAACATTCGGGCATGCGCCAGAACCGGTCACCGTCCTAGTGAAAAAAATAAAAATCAAGCTCATAAAATGAATTTGATTCTTACCTTAGAAGTACAGATAACGTCACGTAAATTAATATTCATCCAAGAATCACAACTGACCAAATGTCCATTATACGTTTCTCCATTTTTTAGTTCCACGAGCTACATAAGAAAGAATACAGAAAGAAAGAAATATTAAGACGTTATGAATATTAAGTTTATGAGTTCATTTTATCTGTTATAGCTTAAGGCATAAATTTAATAAGCTACCTAGTTTGTAAATATAACACTTATGTATGTAACATTTGTTACTAAATACAGTGTCTCATATGAGTATTCGAACTTAATATACATATTACGAAAACAATCATGATTTTATAACAGACTAGCTATACCCAAAACAATATAAATTTTTTATTGGCATATTAAAGACTGGTTGGCGTGTTGCACTTGGGCAAATGGATTAGACATCCAACAACATCTTATTAAAATTTAATTTGCGTTTAGTGTCTTGGCATTCAATTTAAATTTGAGGTAGGATTTCCCTAGCGAATAATTTATTTCTCTCGAGGATTTGTTTTTTGAGATTATTGTTGAACCTACTTTTAATATCAGTTTTTAGTATTAGACTTGGTGTGGATATTTTTTTACCATTTTGTAGTTTTATTTACTATTTATGCCCGTTAACACAAAGTATAGTTTAGTTAAATTAAACAAAAAGTTATCTATCTTCCAGTTAATTTAACAAGAATATTTTGATTTCTGCATAGGGTTTAAAACAGTTCGAATATGATTTAGTTCGCAATTTTTCCAGCTTACATCATCGCAAAGTAGTTATTAATTAGATGACTTCTAACATGGGATTGTGCTATATTTGTTAAAAATGCTTCTGTATTTGTAAAAATTTGATCATCTGTAGTTCCCGAATTTAAACTAACCTCTCCCGAGGGTTCTTCCACTTTATATTTGATAGCTATATTGTGTAGCACTGCACATGCCACAATTATTGCCATTGATGTATCAATTGATACACGCATACCTAAACTTAATATAGGAAATCGCCTTTTCAATACGCCAAAACATCGTTCGATAGTATTTCGTGTTCGTATTTGTGACTCGTTGTACAATATTTCTGCATATCATATCCACTATCACCTAACAAATAATAATCTTCAAATTCTCTATTTTCGAGTTTTGCCTTTATTTTGCTATTATTAAATATATTGCTATCATGAGCTGACCCTGGCCACCTACATACAATATCCATAATTTCTAAATGTGCGTTGCAAATAGCCTAAAAAAATATTTTGATAAATAGATAGGATGCCATAAGATATCTTTACCTACTTGTACATTAAAGGAAAAATATCCCTTTCTATTTCGATACAATTCCGCATTATTTCCACCGGGAGACTGAATACGTATGTGAGTACAATCTATACTTCCGAGAACTTTTGGAAATTTTGCAATATTGTAAAAAGCATTTGCATTTGATTTAAGTTCTGTTACTTTTGGCATTTTTATAAATTTTGGAGACAGTTTTGCCAATGCTTTTGATACCCTTTTCACAGTTCTACTTGCTGTCATAACACTTAACAACAACAAAGAGTCAACAACAACAAGCAACAACAAAGCTCGATTTCTAAAAAAACATCAGTGGTCAACATAAATATCTACATACACATGAAAATATACGATAGACTATACCTTGTTGCAACTGATTGTACATCTCAGTTGGCCAACATAACGAACGGCCTCCTTAGAAAGTCTGTATCTTTTTTTAAACTCATCATCCGCGATATTAAAATGATTAAAATAGACCTTTTGGACATATTTTTTGGTGCAGATCTATTATTTCTATTATATATGTTAAATAAATGACTGGAACTATTTATATGATGTGACATTATTGTAAATAATTTATTAATAATATTTTTAAATTGTGGCAGTTAAAAATTAACTAGAAGAAATTTTTCGATTAAATTAACCTTATGGTTATTGCTAACAATGACATTGTGTTAACGATTATTTTTTAATCTTTTGTTAAATATTTATGTTAGAGATAACTTTAGGTTAAGTTTTTTATTGTTAACGGGCCTTAATATAATTTCTTACCTTTTAGTTTTTTCTTGTCGAATAAAACTTTAACTATAGACACTGATAACGTAATTCATGGTTTAAATCAGGAGTGCCCAAAAGTTTCTTACGGAAGAGTAAATACCAATACATTTAAAGAAAAACATATTTTTATTTAAGTTGCAAGAACCAACACATTCATACAAGGAAAAAGAAAAAAACACGCAAAAAAAATATGATTTGCATTATTTGTTAAAATAAAATAATTTTCCCTTTTGTTTTGCAAATATATTTTTTAATGAATAGAAAAAAGTATTTAAAACGTTTTCAATTATATGAGAGTAGATTGTACAATAATTCTTATGCGAATAATGTAAGTTTGAAATTTAACACTAACACAAATATTTTCCAAGTGCTTTTTAAACAATTTTTTTTACGATAAACAAAAACAAAATCTACGTCTCGTCAATGTTTACCAGCAATGAAAAAGAAAAAAACACGCAAAAAAAATATGATTTGCATTATTTGTTAAAATAAAATAATTTTCCCTTTTGTTTTGCAAATATATTTTTTAATGAATAGAAAAAAGTATTTAAAACGTTTTCAATTATATGAGAGTAGATTGTACAATAATTCTTATGCGAATAATGTAAGTTTGAAATTTAACACTAACACAAATATTTTCCAAGTGCTTTTTAAACAATTTTTTTACGATAAACAAAAACAAAATCTACGTCTTCAATGTTTACCAGCAATGAATGAACGAAAGTGTTGTTGTTTTACTCTTGCTTGTATACTGTAAAGAACAACAACAACGTATTGCTAGTGCTAAGCGCATATAAGTGTCTAGAAAACACACTGCCTATAGCTAAGCGCATTTACAAAAACAAAAGAGTACCAAGCGCATAGGGCTTGGGCACCCTTGGTTTAAATTAATTGTAGGATTTTATAGTGTAGTATAACAAAAAAATTTATATTTTTTTGTTTTAATTCATATCATAATTTTTAATATTAAAGCCGGTTTCACAATGCTAGAAGCATTTTCAGGGAGTGTTCACAATGCTAGCAACCAATTCTTTTTAAAACTCGCGATTGTCTGATACAGGCTACGTTAATGGAATAAAGGAATTGCAATAATAGTTCTTTTATCGTTGTTCTAAGTAATATTTAGTGTTATTAAATCTACCAATTTCTTAAATTTTATAAAAACTGCCTGAATGAGTTTGAATAAAATTAAATTTTCTTTTTTCAAATAATTTTTTTTTTCGTTTATAAAATTTAAATAATTTTTGGGATTTTAAATAAATGAAAAGTGTCGCAAAATATAATAAACATTATGTTTAAGTGATAAGAAAAACTAATAAACGCTAATATCCTTGCAATTTTGCGAAGAAGATTTGAAGTTTTGTGAGTGCTTTTGTCTTATTCTCTCCGAGCTCGTCTGTGTGAAGAGAATAAAAAAGTGAGAATGAAACCCGCTTCAGATTCGCCCATAGTAGAAAAAATGAAGTTATAACCAAAGTATAACAAGTAGTCCGACTCTCATATACAGGAAATTACTCTCTCACATCTACGAGTGTCGTGTGAATTCGACTCTCTTGTAAGAAATTTAAACTTGTCAAAACACTCAAATGTTTAACTTACTTTTTTGGCCACTTTTAGGAATTGTACGCAAAATTGCGGTTGTGCACAAAAATATCTGTAATTTTTTAAAATAATTTTATCTATCTTTGCACACAAAATTTTTTTTAATTTTTCTAAAATATTTTTTTATATATTGACTTTTTATTTTTGTTGTTGTTGAATTTTAATTTACAAACAGAGTTTCAATTTTTGGTATTGAAAATTCGAACAAATTTAAAATTGTAACTTTTTTATAAAACTCTGTGTGTTTAGAATGCACTAATACATACACATTTTTCTTACTAACACATATTTAGAGTTAGGTACTTTTTCACTAACACATGCTTAGAGTTAGGTACTGCTGTCAAAGAGTCGGACTACTTGTTATCAGGCCTGCCAGATTTGCCGATTTATCGGCATTTTGCCGATATTTTATCTTCAAAATAGTAAAGTGCCGATTTCCCGATTTTTGCTTCAAAAATGCCGATTTTTTATTCAATCGAACAAATTAACGAATTTATTATAACTTTACATAAGCAGAAATTACATGGAGCTTTTAAAACAATTTGGAAAGGAAAATTTACAGTACGGTAAAAAACAATCCATCACCAATTTCAATTGGATCGATTATGAAAAGGAAACATAATTTATGTATGAAAATCCTGAATAGGATCTAAAAGTCTTATCTAAGGGTGCTAAAATTTTAAAATTTTTAAGAAATTTTTATGGTTTGAAAATAAATTTACACATTTTTGTGGAAAAGTTAAAAAATCTGGAGAAAATTTCCCATTATAAAAATGTACTCAGCAAAATCTTTACCTATCCGATTTTTGTTCGACGATAACCAATAATTTTCTGTGTTTATTAGTCTATTCTATTTGATCGTGCAATATGGAATGGTTTTAACAAAAATTTAAAAAACAATATTTTTTCAAAAAACTTCTAATATTGACTAGGATTAGAACCATTAACTAATTCCATATTAGACACACGCTCTAGACAATTGGTTACAAATCCTATTGTAAAAATTAATTAATATTGTTAATAACGATCACTCACTGTCAAGTGATGTATGAAATAACTACATCACTCATAACCAAAATTTGAAAATTTTTTACAGGGTAAATGTATAGTATAATACACAAATAATTATACATTTACATTTTTCTGCAAAAGTGATACAAATTCTAATAGATTTTATTCCAGTAAACCAAAGTTTCGGTGTACCCTTACAAAGAGTTCTTTTATTAGACGTATTCTGAATAAAAATTCCCTTAGTTATGCATGTATGTAAAAACAATATTGTGATTTTTTTATTACTTGTGTTATGTTTCTTTGGTACAAAATAGTTTTTCTTTCAATTGTCGCTTTATTGCCGATTTTTAAAACGTAAGTGCCGATAAATGCCGATTTTTTGGGAAAGAATTGCCGATATTTCTACAAATTTATCTGGCAGCCCTGCTTGTTATACTTTAGTTATAACCGTTCTCTCTTTTCGTAGCCATATTAAACTTCTGACGTTTAAGCGATTTATTATTTTATATGCTACCATATTTACTTTATGAATCCGAGTTTTTTTGTTTACTTTTTTCAATTTAAAAATATAAAATGGAAAATATTTTTCAAACTTAATTGATATATTAATCAACAAAGTATAACAAGTAGTCCGACTCTCATATACAGGAAATTACTCTCTCACATCTACGAGTGTCGTGTGAATTCGACTCTCTTGTGAGAAATTTAAACTTGTCAAAACCCTCAAATGTTTAACTTACTTTTTTGGCCACTTTTAAGGATCGTACGCGAAATTGCAGTTATCCACAAAAAACCTGCAATTTTTTAAAATAGTTTTAACGCACTTTTGATTTAGAATTTTGTTTAATTTTCATGAACTGGAAAAAAATTTTTTGTTGTTGTTGTTGTTGTTGAATTTTAATTTTCAAACAGAGTTTCAATTTTTGGTATTGAAAATTCGAACAAATTTAAAATTGTAACTTTTTTATAAAACTCTGTGTGTTTGGAATGCACCAATACATATACATTTTTGTTACTAACACATACTTAGAGTTAGGTACTTTTTCACTAACACATGCTTAGAGTTAGGTACTGCTGTCAAAGAGTCGGACTACTTGTTATACTTTGTTAATCAACATAAAATTCTAATAGCGAATAAAATTTTTAGAAGGTCCTTGCGGACGGACCTCGCTGGTTTCAAGTTTGCTTGTAAGTAGTGCGGGCCATTGTTCCTAAAAACAATGTAATTTCTTCATCTTGTGTCAATTGCAGAAGTTTCTTATGAGCGATGTGTTCCGCTGGTATTTTGTTTTAGTGCCAACGTATTAAGTATGTGTTCGGTAAGATTGTTCACAGTTCTCAGATTTCTCAGGTTAACATATCTTTCGCTTGCAAACATGTCCAAGTAAGAAAATTATATGAATCTTCGAACGGCAGTAACGTTCTAAAAAGATGTCTTCCTTTGTCATTTGTTTGAAAAAATTGGACGTAAACAACTGCAAGAGGTGTTAAGGCTCAGTTAGTTTGAAAGTTCCGTAACGTTTCCGTTCTGTGACGTTCCGTTGACTGTTTATGTGTAGTTAGTTTATACGTAAGAACGTAGCAGCTGTTTTTAAGAATATGCAAAAAAAGCAACTCTGATTTGTTGAAAAAACGATATACAAACTTCTTGGCCAATGATTATCAGTGGACACATTTATAACGAATTTTAATAATTAAATTAATATAATTATAAAAAGTAAAAACACGAAACACGATTTTATTTTAATTTCTTTCTTGGTCTTTTCTTTTTTTTCTGTGGCATTTATGTTGAAAGTAATGTCAACTTTGATATTTTCTTTGATATATTTCAGAGTTTTATCTCTCTTACTTTATAGTTTTCGCGTTTTTTTTTTAATTTTAAACTTCATAGCATTTAGTATAATTTTTTAATAAATATTTACTAATATAAGAAGTACATTAATTTTAATGTTTAATTTTAAATTATTTCAATTAATCATAATGATTAAAATTTTTGGATGTACATTATTTTTAAAACATTAACATCACTATTTTTTCTTGTTTACATCTTTTTTGTATTTTATGTCAGCTGTTTTTAGCTGTCACTTAACTTTGCGGATTGAATTCTATTTTCTACAGGTTCATCCGCAACGCAACTTCAACGTTACGGCCAAACTAACGACTTACATAAGTTTTCGTAAGCCAAATACGAATCAGCTGATTCATCACGGAACGGAACGTAGAGACTAACTGAGCCTTTGGTGTTTAATGCCAATAAATCATGGTATTAACATAAATTTCAACAAGAACTTGTAGGGTTTAATGTGGTCGGTTTAATGTGGTCTGGACCGTTTTTATAAAAATATCGTTAGTGCACACAATTTTAAATGATTTTTTATTTCTAATTTCCTAAATACTACAAGTGCGGCAACGTTTTTCTTTAATTGTTTACAAAACATAAATTTCATTAATTCTTATTAGTTACCTTGTTTTCTTCATACCATGGTTTCGCCTATATGTACTACTATATGGGTACAACTTTAACCCCTTAAACTTCGGAATATTGTTCGATTGAACAAACAAAGGACTAAAACTTTTTTGTATTCAAGTAAATATATATTTTATGTGATAAAATAGTTTTTTTAGAATATTTTAAAAAATAAGTTCTGAGACACATTAATGTCCTGGAGAATTTTTAATATCTTTTAATTTTTTAACCATTTTTATATTTAAATCTTTTTGAAGTATGTACTAAATCTATGTATGTTATGATTCTTTAGACATAAGAAAAATATTTTAATATTATGTGAAAACAATATATATAGAGCCACCTCATCTTTCGAAGTTTCTTTTTACTTAAAATTTCTTCAATGAAGAATTGCGTTGGAAAAACTAACTGAAATTTTGTATTTATCAGTTATGAATATACATAATACCATAATTTTTGCAATAATTTACGCGTCGCTATTCGTAATTATAATAAAATTTTAAATTAAACTATACAAAATGGTGTGACAAAAAATAGAGCCAGCTTGCAAAAATACAAAAATTTAACAATTTGTAGACAATTTTCAAATTAAAATCGACACAAATTGTAAGTTTAAGGCTTATTATTACAATTCTAATATAATCTCATTTAAAAAGATAAGTTTAAACTAGAAAATATCAAGAAGGAATAAAAAATAACACCTATTTTTGGAGTAAGAAATATTGAGTCATGTAAAAAAATTGCACTTTTGAGGACACAATAGTTGGAATCTCCTTAAAAAGTACTATTTCTCATTCAGCATAGCATCATTAATTATAATTTTGGAATATTTGTAGTCATATCTTCCCTCAATCCGAAATAGAGACCATGTTCCAAACAAGAAAAAATAACCTCATACCATTACGTATCCACCACCATGTTCAAAGATCTTCATAGCACATTGGGGACAAAATCCAGTGTTAGAACGTCTACGTATAGCTATATGGATCATATCAGAATAAAATAAATATACTTTTTTACATCTGACCACATAATATTTCGATTCCTGCTCAAGGGGAGATTTTAAATGTTTTTTAAAAATTTTATTTTTTCTTCAGGATCTTTAAAGTACCATGTAATACTTTTCTACTAATTTTGTCCTTTAAATTATTTTTATACGAAAGCATCATCCTCTGCATGAGTCTGATTTTTTCGCTTTAAAAAAGATGTAGGTAATTTTTTATTTTTTTCGATATTTTTTGCCTTAAACTTATATTTTACAGCATTTTCTATAACTTTCTTGGAGCACCTAGTTATTTCAACAGTTTGTCTACAGCCCTTTCCTAGATCATGGAGTGTTTTTATCGTTTTTCTGCTGAATCGCTCATTAAAATATAACGTGAATCTGTTCTCAGCTCCCAACAGAAAATTTATAGCTTACTACATAGCTATGATAAAAAAAATTTATAGTGTAGTTTCGAAACTCTATTTTAAGTTTTTTATATTTCTGAAAAATAAAACTACTTAACTACGTTAAAAAGCATCATAATTTCACTAATAGAAGTTAATCCGAGAGAAAAGCCTATTCGACTCACTCCACTGTACAGGCATGTGTGGCTCGAGCATGAAAGCACAAATTATTCTATCAGCCCTTAACTGAATTGAAGCCTTTTAAAATTTTGCTATTAATATTTTAGTGTTTCTGTTTAAACAAAATAAACAATAGGTTTTTGCAAAGCGGTACACTGTTAGACTTGGTTCAAAAGCTTATAATTAAAGAAGTTATCAACTGTGTAAACAACATATGATGTGGTTAGGGACACAGCCAAATTTTGATAGGGTATCAAACCACGATATACTTTCCATACAAAGTCAGTTAGTTGCTTGTATAATAATGATTTACTTACCATTGGATGACTCTGTGCAGTTTTAAGAAGTGATAGCGGTAGCTGTGAAAATAAAATTTATAATAATTTTTATATTTGATTAACTTATGTTTATAAATTTACCATTTTAACGTTTAACTTTCCTGTAACAATAAAGAAATAAACAAAACTTGCAGCTAGATACAGGCATGGAAAACTGAAATTCTAAATGGTACTGAACTCAAACCATAAATTATAGTAACAAAGAATTAGGAATTATTGTACCAAATTCGCATGCTTGATACATATAATAATTTGTCAGTGCTTTATATGAAGATTTATCTTTATTAGAAAATATTATGCAAATTTTACATAAAATAAAAATACAACCAAACTTTTACATTGTACATCCAAAAAGTTTATGTTTGAATAAGAAAAATAAATATTAAATAACTTACTGATCTGTCAGTTGAAAAAATGTTAAAGCGAATGCTAGCAACAATGTTATTTTTCCATTCTTTTCGTGTTAAAAAATTTTCATATATTTTCCTTCCATTTTTAGTAAAAAAGGTAACTCAAGTTCTGTGGAAAAGTTGAATATAATTGAACTTTAAGATAAACACACATAGGATTTAAGATTCAGCGAGATGTTTGAAATTTTTTATACTGATATTTCCATCCCCGATTTATATATTTATATGTCAAAATCACAGAGTTGTTAAATAATATGATTAACTACGCATGTGAACAAATAAATATTTGAAAATAAACCGCAAGAACAAATTTTTTTTAAACATACATTTGTAAACGAATTTTGTTGTTAGTGTAACAGTACATAACAAAAAATGTAAACAAAGCAACACAAAACAATTACAAAAGTATTAAAAAATCAGGCAAAATTAGGGGTTTCTGAAAAGGGAAAACGGAATAGTGAAAAGTGAATAACCAGTTCTTAATAAAATAAAAAAACTAGATGTGAATAAAATCAGGAAAATTAGCGGTTTCTGAAAACGGATTTCAATAGTGAAAAATTAGACGTTTCAGGGTCTTTCAATACAAAGTGAAAATTTTTTAGATTTTAGGCGAAAAGGAGTTAGTGAAAAAATCAAGCAAAATTTGCGGTTTCTAAAAACGAAAAACGGATTTCGATAGTGAATAACTAGTTCTATCGAAATCCGGGAATGTCACTCGCGAATAATTAGAAGTTTCTAGGGTCTTTCAATACTAAAAAGTTGTTAGTGAAAACAAGTAAGAGTGCTATATTCGGCTGTGCCGAATCTTATTTACCCTTCACCCTAAACATATTAGTTATATAAATTTTAAATGTTTTCCCGAATTCAATATTATTACACCAAAAGCAAAACAAAAGGAACAACAACAGCGCTAAAAAACATAAATAATAATAAACAACGCAATAAAACCAACAAAATATATGAACAGAATTCACAAAAAGGAAACAAAAATAAAGTACATAACTCAATGATGACGCATGAAACACATTGAATACGTCAGACTACCAACTGCAATCTGTCAAAAATAATATACACACGTTTATATGAAGACAATTTTTTGACGACAGCAAAACTACACGACCACTCGACTGCTTTTGTCGCTGCAGTTGAATTAAGCTAATTTCTATTTTTGTCAACCACAAAACAAAAACTGTGTTGCTAAGGCGCAATTTACATGAAGACTTTTCAGACGTCTGTTTTTTCCAAGTCTCTTTTGAGAATCTTCCAAAAAATCATGAACATTTATACAGGCAACTATGCATGTCTTTTTTGATGTTTAATTGTATAATCCTTTTTAATTACTTATTCGTAATAAAAATAAAATGAAATTTTTAACATAAAAACCATTTAATTTGATTTAAAAAAATTTAATAACACGCTATAGTATTTTTTAATGCAAATTTTAATGTTTTTATGTAAAAAGAAGACATAATTATTTTTTTACATGAGGATAATATCAACAGTACGAATGAGTTTAAAGAAGAATGTCAAAAACAATCATAACATAAAAACCATTTAATTTGATTTAAAAAAATTTAATAACACGATATAGTATTTTTTAATGCAAATTTTAATTTTTTTATGTAAAAAGAAGACATAATTATTTTTTTACATGAGGATAATATCAACAGTACGAATGAGTTTAAAAAAGAATGTCAAAAACAATCATGAAAATCCCAAATCATGTTTGTTTTCTTACCCCCCATTCTTCTCTACCCCGCTCACCCCCAATCATCGACAAACATGAAAACAGACGTCTGGGCAAACATGAAAAAATCATCGTGTAAATTGGGTGTTTGTTTTCTTACCCCCCATTCTTCTCTACCCCGCTCACCACCAATCATCAACAAACATGAAAACAGACGTCTGGGCAAACATGAAAAAAAGTCATCGTGTAAATTGGGTGTAATATAATAAAAAATTTAAGTGCGTAAGACCTGGTTCACACTAAGAAACTTTTGTTGAGAAACTTTTGATTTTGTGTGCGAGAGAAAGAGATGGTTAATATTTCTTTCTCTCACACACAAAAATTAAAAGATTCTCAAAAAAAGTTTCCCAGTGTGAACCAGGTCTAACAAATGTATATACTTTTTACTTTATTGAGAGAAGTTCTGATAAACTTCGCGTAACTCATTATCCATATAAAATTTGGTACAAGTATTGATTAAGGTATATTCAGACTACAATACTGAGTATTAACACATTTCAAAATTAAAATATTATAGAATTTTGTCGGTATGTCAAAAAAAATTCAATGATGTTCAGGTTTTTTGTTTATTTTCAATTTATTTAATTTTCCTGTTTATTTTTATCACAAGGAAATTGTTTCTAAATTTTCTTAATTTTAAATACAACTTTGATGCGTATGAAAAATCAGAAATTTTTGAAATTTTTCAAAAACATAAAAATACGGTCGGTATGTCATAAGAATCAGAAGTATTTTTTGTCATAATCAATCAAATTGTATTTAGACTACGAAATTGTATTATACTACATGATTTTTTGATAAGTATTAATATTCAGTATTGTAGTCTGAAAATACCTTTATACCCCATTTACACATACACAAAATGCAGTACTTATGAGATTTCGAGCGAAATCTAGTTGATTTTAACTAGATTTCCCATACAAAACAAAATCTACTTCGTAACAAGATTTCGTTAAAATCTACTCAAAATCTAATAGTATTTAGTGATGCAACTCTGTTTTTTCCTGAATAATACTAAAAAATACGACGCTGTACAAGAAAAAAGAGAAAAACAAAAAGAGGAAACAATAATTAAAATGTCGACAAAATTTTAATAAAATAAAAAACATGAATGAAAACTTTATTGCAAATAAAAGGTAATGTTATATTTCAATATCTAATTTTTTATTATAAATAAAATATTAATAAATATTCAACTTTTCCTTCTTATTTTTTATATCAAACACAATTTCAAGAAATATTAGAAAAAGTGTAATCTTCCTAAATGCCAAAAATAGTAAGTGTAAACAGTCTAGATTTTAAAAAAAGATTTTAAATGAAATCTACTAGATTTCGTGTATGTGTAAATGGGGTATAACATGCACAAAAATATTACTGAAAAATTTTTTCTGATCGGTTCATACCTAGTCATAGCTTCCACACAAGGTCCTCACCCTAAAACAACTTAAACGCACATAACTCATTTCTAAATGAAGATATACATATGAAGTTTGCCAAAAATATTGCTCATATACAGAGAAATTATATTGTGAAATTTTTTTTATCGGTCCATAATTAATCATAGCTCTCATACAAGGTCTCCAATTAGCTTCCATACAAAGTCCATAGCTTCCATACAAAGTCCTTTTACGACAATCTTTTAAAGGCACATTACTCATTACCAAATAATGCTATTGATACAAAATTTGGCACAAATATTAGTTTTGTATATAAAAATTATATATCAAGATTTTTTCACGATCGGTTCATATCTAAGGTGCGGTGTTCCAATGCAAGGTTCCCTTCAGAAAATCGCATAAACACACATTACTTGTTACTAAATTACGATGTAAAAAAATTTGACTGAAATATAGCTTTTATGTACAGAAATTTAGCATAAAGAATCTTTTACGATCGGTCTATAATTGGTCATATCTCCCATACTAGGTTCAGAACCTAAAAATTATTTAGCCGTATTTAACTAGCTGCATTATCAAGAACAAAATTATATATGTATATGTATTTGAAAATCCTTAAATCATTCACTAAGAGCTATAAAAATATAAAGAAAATAGCGTTTATATTGTTCAAAAAATCTTGCAATTGCAATAGACTTAACTTTTGGGTTTTTTCTATTTAAGACATAAGAAAACTTATTTCTACAAATATTTGATCAATTAGAAAAGTAATAACATAAAAGTAGCTGGTGGAGGGTATTTAAGATTCGGTACAGCCGAATATCGCACTCTAACTTGTTGTGTGTTAACAAAGTTTAAAGAAATTTAAACAATAATCATCACATATGCAGATGTTGTTTAATTGATTTCCAAAGACCAACTGAGATAATAAAAATTAAATTCCCTTTTAAAGTTCAGTTGACAAATTTAAAAATATAAATTGGTTTGTGCATGATTTTTATAAAAAACAATTTCCTTCAAATAATGTGCAGAGTTGTCGCAAAGTTTCCTTACAAAATGAGTGAAAAAGGGAATTAAATGACTGAGCAAATATCAGAAAATGTGCAGACTAATCTGTTAAATATCTAAAGGAAATTTATATTATTCGCTTAATTATCTGATGAAATTACAAAAACAGATTTTCAGATTATGTGCTGATTTATCGGATTTTATTCGAAAGAAATTTTATATTTTACTTTAGAAAATGTGCAGAATATTCTCTTTTATGTCTAAAGAATATTATAGGAATAAAAAAAAAACAAATTGTACTTCGCTAATGTGCAGATTATGCCCCATTTACACATAGACGAAATCTAGTAAATTTTATTTAATATCTTTTTTAAAATCTAGACCGTTTACATTTACTATTTTTGGCATTTAGGAAGATTTCATTTTTTCTAATATTTCTTGAAATTGTGTTTGATATAAAAATAAGAAGAAAAAATGAAATATTTATTAATATTTTATTTTTAATAAAAATTAGATATTGAAATATAACATTACCTTTTATTTTAAATAAAGTTTTCATTCATGTTCTTCAGTTTATTAAAATTTTGTCGACATTTTGATTTTTGTTTCCTCTTTTTGTTTTTCTCTTTTTTCTTGTACAGCGTCGTATATTTTATTATTATTCAGGAAAAAACAGAATTGTACCACTAAAAACTATTAGATTTTAAGTAGGTTTTAACGAAATCTTATTACGAAGTTAAAATCAACTAGATTTGGCTCGAAATCTCATAAGTACTAGATTTTTTGTATGTGTAAATACCCCATTTAGTCTCATAATTGTCGTAACACTAGAATTCCCTTTCGGCAATGTGCAGACAAGTCTGATGTTAATCGTGTAATACTTCAGAAAATGTACAGAAAAGTCTAATAAAAGAATATTCTGTAAAATGCCTAAAGGAAATTTATATTATTCGTAAAAAATTCTGATAAAGTATAATAATTACAGAAAATTTCTGACATCAGAAATGTCTGAAAAATTGTTTACTGGGCTCTTATCAACAACATTTTTTCCATTATTTGCATAATATTTCTCAATAAAAAGTAGGGTTCTATAAATCGACTTTCGAATAATCGAACAGTCGAAGTCGACTATTTTGTTCCAAAAAAGTCGATAACTCGAAAAGTCCGAAAAAGTGAAAAATAGTCAAAAAGTCGAAATAGTCGGAAAAAGTCGAAAATAGTCAAAAAGTCGGAAAAAGTTGAAAATAGTCAAAAAGACGGAAAAAGTCAAAAATAGTTAAAAAGTCGGAAAAATTCCAAAATAGTTGAAAATTGAAAAAAGTCGAAAATCGTCGACAATTCTAAAATACTCGAAAAGTCGAAAAAAGTCAAAAATAGTCGAAAAGTCGAAAATAGTCAAAAAGTTTAAAATAGACGAAAAAATCGGAAAGTCGGAAAAATTTGAAAAGTCGACTATTTACAAAATACTAAAAGTCGACTTTTAACTAACTGAAAAAAATCGAAAAATCATACCCGTTAAGAAAACAACCTATTAAAAAACAGCAAACCGTAACAGCTGTTTGTTTGTTGTGTGGTGAGTTTTATTAAAAACATTAAGTTTGTGTGTGGTTAATTTGGCGATTTACAAAATAAGATAATTTTTTATAACTTCTGGAACAAATGAAAATGAAACAAAATATTTATTAAATAAATTTATTTTAAATCTTTTGAGATTTGCGTTCAAACTTTTTTAGTATGGCAGACCTTTCATTTTCCGAATAAGAATTTTTAGCACAAAAATTTACATTTTTAAAGGATAGAAAATTGACAAAGAATTTATAAAGTAAATAATAAGGTTAAGAAGAAAAAGCTGCATCCCCGCTGGGAAACCGTAAAGTTTATTGTGATTCCCTTCATGGAGAGTGAAGATCTTAAGATAAAGAAACAAAAAACTAGAATAAAAACAAGAAATGTAATAAGTAGAGAGGAGAGATGAATGGAAACAGACCGATTCTCAAGAGGTTTCCACCCAGAAGATTTACCAGTCAATTATCTAAAGAAGTAAAGTAAGAGAAAATTAGTCTAATGATGAAATGACTAATTTCCTTGATAAAACCTAGTAGACTATTTAACCTCATCCTCGTATATTACTGTCCCATTTGCTGACAAAGGCCCTAATTGAGCAATCCCCTATTAGCATCCTTATCTGAATCCTTAGACAGTGTCTATCCAGTCCAATAAGTATCATATCAAGTGTTGGCCGTAAGGCCATTAAAATTTTGTAATTCATTGTACTAGTTCAGGACTGGTTTATGATGTCACGGATTCTTTTGAGTGCCAACATATAATAGTTACAAATGGATGGTTTTACAATCCTTCCAATGTCATCTACATATCGAAACTAATTTAGCTAGTTCGTTCGCTACCAATTACCACAATGCAGTGCCCCGGCTAATGGTCTAATGGTAAACAGTACCATAACTTCCCTAAGGGCATTTCTACAACCGGGCGCGAATCTAAGTATGAAAAAAAGTTTGTTGTATTACACACCCTAGAACGATGAAATCCGGAAAAAAATGTATGCCATCCGATTTCTACACTTCCAACTTATAGTTCTACATAGCTTTTTATCGTGCACAAGATCGTCAGATAGCAGTTACATATCATTTTATATATACGGCTATAGTAACATTTTTTGTAAAAAAAGTTTGTTGTTGTAGTACACACACTAGAACGATGAAATCCGGAAAAAAATGTATGCCATCCGATTTCTACACTTCCAACTTAAAGTTCTATATAGGTTTTTATCGTGCACAAGATCGTCCGATATCATTTATATATCATTTACTATATATAACCATAGTAATATTTTTTGTTTTTTATTAAAAGGCATTCTGTTACGATATAATTCCAAATATATTTATATTTTATCAGATTTGTTACTATATACAATATAAATTTTTTGAATCTTTTCCACGTGCATAAACACATTTTGAAAATGTAAATAATGAAAACGAGTTTTTGCATCTTTTCCACGTGCAGAAACACATATGTATATGTAAACAAAAATAACTCACCACACCAAAAAATGTTTATTTTGATAAAACAGCTGTTACGGTTGTTTTATTTTTCGTCGGGTTGTTTTCTTTATGTGCGTACTTTTCGATTCAACTATAGAACCCTACAAAAATGTATACAAATGACTGCAAAAATGTAGACGTACACCCAATTTACACGATGATTTTTTTTCATGTTTGCCCAGACGTCTGTTTTCATGTTTTTCGGTGATTGGTGGTGAGCGGGGAAGAGGAGAATGGGGGGTAAGAAAACAAACATGATTTGGGATTTTCATGATTGTTTTTGACATTCCTCTTTAAACTGATTCGTACTGTTGATATTATGCTTATGTAAAATAAATAATTATGTCTTTTTTTACATGAAAACATTAAAATTTGCATTAAAAAAATACTATAGCGTGTAATTAAATTTTTTTAAATCAAATTAAATGGTTTTTATGTTAAAAATTTCATTTTATTTTTACTACGAATAAGTAATTAAAAAGGATTATACAATTAAACATCAAAAAAAGACATGCATATTTGCTTGTAAAAAATCACCGTATAAATGTTCATGATTTTTTTGAAGATTCTCAAAAGAGAATTGGAAAAAACAGACGTCTGAAAAGTCTTCATGTAAATTGCGCCGCATTCGAAAAGCTGTCAGCAATTTAATGGATAGAGCAACAACTCGGGATTCTAATTTAATATTGTTCTCCCTTTACATATATTTAAGTATTGTAAATATTTGGAATAAATAAAAACATATCTTACATAAAGTTATTTCCTCATGGTATACACATAATCACCGTTTTTAGTAACCGCTAATTTCACTTTGTACTGAAAGACCCTAGAAACTTTTAAATTTTAGCAAGTGACATTACCGGATTTCAATAGCACTGGTTATTCAATATCGAAAACCGTTTTCCGTTTCCAGAAACCGCTAATTTTGCATGATTTTTTTCACTAACAACTTTTTGCCGAAAATTTAAAAATTTTCACTTTTTCTTGAAAGATCCTAGAAACGTCTAGTTTTTCTCAAGTGACATCCCCGGATTTCGATAGAACTAATTATTTACTATCGGAAACCTTTTTTCGTTTTTAGTAACCGCTAATTTTGCTTGTTTTTTTCACTAACCACTTTTTTCCGTAAATTTAAAAATTGTTCATTTCGTATTGAAAACGCGTAGAAGCTTAGAATTTTTACAAGTGACTTCCCCGGATTTCGAAATAACTAGTTGTTCACTCCGTTTTCAGAAACCGCTATTTTTGCCAGTTTTCTTCACTAACAATACTTTTGTGATTGTTGTGGTTACATTTTTTTTGTTGTCACGTAAAATTGATGTAAACTTTAAGCGAACAATTCATTCACAATAGTTAGTTTTGAAGCAGCTGTTCAATGTTTATAAAATTCTATAAAAAATTTCACAATAGGGGAATATTTTCACGTCAGAAAAGTTAGTGAACAAAAAGTTAAAAGGGAAAATTTTTTACGTGAAATGTTGATTGGCAATAGAGGCGATTATATTCCTCTATTTTATTCTGAATAATTTTTTACCATTTCATAGAAAATAATCTTAAACAAAACATAATTATGTTTTAATAAACAAAAATGTGATCTGTCGACCACATGTGCGTACCACATGTTACCACAAAGTATATATGTATATAAAATTTTTTTTACGTGTAGATGCATCGTAACGTCATGGTAAGTGAAATGTGGCAATATTGTTATTACTGACGAAGACGTAAATAAATAAATGAAAATTTGCTTAAAAAACATTTGCGTCTAAATACGGAAAGGAAACACTTCATAAAATAAAGGTACAATAATTTCAGGATAACAAAATGGCAAGCACCTCCAGGTATTGTAATTTAATTTATAATTTTCAAGAATTTATCTTATAAATTATTTTTTCTTACAGAGATACCAATAAAGTATGCTGTTATGCACACCCAGATGCTCCTCTTATAGAGGATTATAGGGCTGGTGATATGATTTGTTCAGAATGTGGTTTGGTTGTAGGTGATCGTGTAATTGATGTAGGTTCGGAATGGCGTACATTTAGCAATGAAAAAAGTGGAGTTGATCCCAGTCGTGTTGGTGGTCCAGAGAATCCTTTATTGAGTGGTGGTGATTTATCGACCATAATTGGCCCAGGCACTGGTTCCGCTTCATTTGATTCATTTGGTTCGCCAAAGTATCAAAACAGGCGTACTATGAGTAGTTCAGACAGATCATTGATATCAGCCTTTAAGGAGATATCAATGATGGCTGATCGTATCAATTTGCCTAAAACTATTGTCGATCGAGCAAACAATTTATTCAAACAGGTAATTAATCTTTCAACATAGAATATACAGTGTTTCTCATAAGTATTCGAATTTAGGTATACTATGAAACGAAACCAAATTTAATAAATTTTCATATCACACTTTTTAAAATTTCAAAAATTTAAATTTACTTAAATTAATTAAGCTTTTTTTTAAAAGAAGTCCATAAAATTACCTACAAAAGTATTCGAATTTTTCCTGTATTTCACATTTCATCATATTATAAGAAACATAAAATTAGAAGCAAATGTTTTTTTTGCTAAAAATTGTTTAAGGGGTTACTATCAAGCGAAGGGATATATTTTTGGCCCTTTGGGCCACAATTTTGGGGGATAGTACCATCTATTTATGTAATATCATTAAAATGGCGATTTTTGGCAATATTTGTAATTTTGGTAACTTTTTTTCCAGAGATAAAACCAAATTCGATATTGGGACTTAATAGACCCCTTGGCGTATCTAAAAATAATATTTTATGTTACAAGAATCTGTATTTAAAAGTTCCGAGATATATTAATGGTATCATTCTTCTGTAGCTAATTCAACTTATTAGAACTTTAGTCCATTTTTATAATACTAGGTTAAAGCATATATACAAGTACAGTGGATGTTCACTAGTACGAATTATATAGTATCAGGCCCTTTCGTAGTACCGAGAAATTCGTATTATTGAACAACACATTTTGTATGTTTAAATTCAAATAATACACATAAAATATTGGATTTTATTTATTTATGTTTTATTTTTCATGAAGAATTACATAACGAAAAAAATATATTAAATGTGTATTATTTCAAATAAATTTTTTGTACATAAACAGGCATAAAAGGAACATATTTACGTATACGAATTTTTATTTTTGAAAGTATCGTGAGTCCAATGGTTGAAATGGGATATGGAAGGTTTTAAATTTTAATGTTTTTAAAAATATATGTGCCAAAAACAATTTGCATGTACATACAGTATTATTCGAAACCTAAGCAACTTTGGTATTGTATACAAAGTGCTATATTTTCTGTTTTAATTGATTTATTCAAAAGAGAAATCGAAAGCGCGATAAGAAGCAAAAACGAAAAACTCTGAGTGAAATTAAAAAAATATATATAATAAGGTGTAAAAAAATAGAAAAAAGACTATTAAAATACATATTATTTATTATTTTTATAGGGCAGCTGCAGAATGGGCACGTTTGATTCTGAAAAAATTTTATAAATAAATAAAACTTAGAAAGTTCTTTCCATTTTGACTGAAAAATTTTGAGACTGGTGTCCCGGTTGGGCCAGATACCCTGGGTCAGTGTTGCCATAACGGCATTAAAAGTGCAATTCTAGCACTTTTTTCTCATCGGATGCACTTATTTTTTTTTGCATATGTTTATTGTAATTTATAATTTACACTGTAAATTAAATTAAGAAGTGAATTATTTTAAATATTATTGTGAAATAATTGTGAAAAATGTTTGAAAAAATAAGCTAAAAGAGCGTTGTTTTGTTAAAAAATTTGCTGTCACTACAATGAAGTGACTACATTAAAATTTAAAATATACAATAAAATAAAAATGTATAAAAATGTAAAAACTGGTAAAAGTTCGGGAATGCCGAATCTTACATACGGACCAACACATCTCGTTTTACCAAGATTTGCTCATTTATTAGATTTATGCTTCAATTTTATTATCGTGTATAGATTTTATTTTCGGAATACGATATTAATAGTTTGGATCGCGGACCGAACTCTATGAAGGATGTTTTAAAACAAATCATTTTTTCGAATGTATAATAATACTATTATGTTTTAATAATTTATTAGGAATAAATTAATTTTCTGAAAGAGGTAAACTTGATTATAAAGAATTTTATCGCTGCACATGATTTTAAAAATGTGTGCCGGATTTGCAAACGGTGGTGCCGCCGGATTTGTAGCCGGTGGTGCTGCCGGATTTGCAGCCTGTGGGGCTGTTGGATTTCCAATCGCTGGGGCTAATACCGCAGCTAGTGTTGCCTGAGGGGCCTGGTAGCTCAGTTGGGCAAGATAGCCCGAGTAACCGTGAGGCTGCTTAGCAGTCCCCTTTTTTAGGTTTATTTTTATAGGGCAGCTGCAGAATGGGCACGTTTGATTCTGAAAAAATTTTATAAATAAATAAAACTTAGAAAGTTCTTTCCATTTTGACTGAAAAATTTTGAGACTGGTGTCCCGGTTGGGCCAGATACCCTGGGTCAGTGTTGCCATAACGGCATTAAAAGTGCAATTCTAGCACTTTTTTCTCATCGGATGCACTTATTTTTTTTTGCATATGTTTATTGTAATTTATAATTTACACTGTAAATTAAATTAAGAAGTGAATTATTTTAAATATTATTGTGAAATAATTGTGAAAAATGTTTGAAAAAATAAGCTAAAAGAGCGTTGTTTTGTTAAAAAATTTGCTGTCACTACAATGAAGTGACTACATTAAAATTTAAAATATACAATAAAATAAAAATGTATAAAAATGTAAAAACTGGTAAAAGTTCGGGAATGCCGAATCTTACATACGGACCAACACATCTCGTTTTACCAAGATTTGCTCATTTATTAGATTTATGCTTCAATTTTATTATCGTGTATAGATTTTATTTTCGGAATACGATATTAATAGTTTGGATCGCGGACCGAACTCTATGAAGGATGTTTTAAAACAAATCATTTTTTCGAATGTATAATAATACTATTATGTTTTAATAATTTATTAGGAATAAATTAATTTTCTGAAAGAGGTAAACTTGATTATAAAGAATTTTATCGCTGCACATGATTTTAAACAAATTATTATGGACGCTTGGATATAATATAGACCGATTCTTATGGAATTTGTTAGAGATCCTATAAAACTTATTAAGGTTATATTTAATTTTGCATCATCCTTCAGGAGTGCTGTTAAATTTGGAGAAAATGAGTACCGATTTAGGGGTGCTTGTGCTACTTTTGGGAACCTATCAATCAACTCAGAAAAAAAGATTCAATATAACTAGTTCTCTTTATTCTTACCAAATGTTTGAAATTTATTTTTGTTATTTTTTTTTATTTCTAAAATATTCATAATTTATTCCAGAATTTCAAACTTGCGTATTTGAATATACTTAACCCTCATAATTCATTTGTTACATCTATGAATTGCTGAATAAGATATTTGCACTTTTCAGTTTACCATTGTACAGTAATATATCATAAGAAAGCAATCTTATACAAATCTGAATCTGCAATTGATAAGGTACATGAAAGTAGTCAGAGGAGGGATAAATTGACCATGCAATACATATATGATACTAGTTATGTATGTACTAAATATGAGAAATAATATAACTATTAATAATAATAATTATTATTTCTGTTGCAGTATTTCTAGTCCATAAAACGACTTAGTGTATTATAACCGGCATATAAACTCAAAAATAATTTAAAAACTTTTGAAATTGACCAAACTATTGTTCTGTATAACATAACCTAAGCTATATATTATTCTGTATAACCTAAAAATTACGACAATTTTGGCATATATTTCGAAAAAAAACAAATATATATGCCTCTCCAACCCACACAATTTTAAAATCATTTAAAAGCCAACTTTTTACTTGTTTCCTGAAATTTTAAATCTTTATTTAATATACATGAAATATTTTTAATATATCATAACTTTTGTGTAACACGAACGGAGAATAATTTTTAAAATTTTGTATACAAAATTTAAAAAAATGTCGTTTTTTCTTTTGTCAAAACAAAAATAAATTTGTGTATTTAAAATTTAAATTTTTTGAAATCGGGTATCTGAAATCGATGTTCATAAAAGCCGATATATGCAATAAAAACCTGTTGTTCGGTTAACAGTGTAACCGGTTTACAAACGCTATTCGTGCTGCTAGAGATTGCAGTGTAACGTCTCAGTTTATTTTGTATTTATTATTTAAAAACATTTTTATGTATAACATATATATGTTATCTATACCCAGCAGTTCGACAAAGAGTCATACGAAAAAGACAGTAATTTCCACTAATACAGTAATTTTTACATACCTGCACATCCAACTTTTGCACGATATTTTGTGCAGGTAAGTCAAGGCTGGTAAGTTCATTTAATTTTACTGCCCAAAAAAGCAGCTAACAGCAAATAATTTTTATTTTTTTGTAGGTATTATTTTTAATTCATTTCATATTTATTAAAAGAAAAACACTTTCCTTATAAAAAATTAACTAAAATAACTAATACTTATTCATTTAAGTAAACAAAAAAACATAAAAATAAGTTTGGAGATCGTTTAGTTCACATATGTACTAAGTAGGTATTTAAGAAAAAAAATCAGTAATAGTTTTTTGTTTAACTGCCTTTATGGATTCTTTTACCATTTCTGTTTCTATTTGGTCAATGGGTAAATCAATACTTAAAAAAAAACAATACTTTTGAACAACATTTAATGCTTTCAAAGCTTCTTTCATTGAAGGGACTATATCTACCTCCTTATCTTCTTCATCTTCGGGTACATTTTCTATGCCAATATCTGAGTTGTCATTTCCGATAACATCAATTATTTCGGTTTCAGTTAAATGTACATAGCAGTCAACATCGTCATCATAGTGTATGTATTCCACGCTGTCAGGCATAATATTTGAGAGATTAACTTCTTCATTGATTTCAATATCATTTTCTGGAAGCGTAATAATAAATCCAGCCTAAAAAATATAGAGAATATAATTATAAAATATGAATAATATTATTTTGCCAATTTACTTTACGGAAACAATTTGAAATACATGACGGCGTCACTAACCACCAAGACCGTTTAATGAAATACAGACATATCTGATGCCGATATTTGTTTACTGACAATTATTTGTGTATAATAAATGTTGATATTATGCCCTGGTCCAACGGTTGAATTAGGGCAGTTGTGTTTGGAGGTAGAAAATGTACGACTACAATCTCCAAGATTATCGTCTTATGACAGCTGGCGTTGTCAACAACTAAAACAATTTTTCGATTCATTTTTTTATTTCCATGTCCAACGTGTGTAGTATTTCTTGCCACAAAGTGGATATCATCCATGTCTTTTTGTTAGAAAAATATGGTACAGGTGGATTTAAACCTTTCAAGCACCGTGAATTTTTTGCTTTTCCTTTTTGAATGTCCCAGTTGCATTACAAACAGAGTTTTTAATAATTTTAAATTAATATTAAAGTAAATCAAAATGTAATATAGCTCTAAAGATAAAGTATTTGAAATACTAATTAATAAATAATAATAATAATAATATAAATAATAATAACAATATGTGTCTACATTATAATAACAAAAGTTTAATTCCATTTCGCTCCATAAATAGCTGTTCGAAACTTAAGCAACTTTTTGATGTTTTTATGAAAATCGTTGGTCCTTTTGAGTTCAAAACACCTTTATGAATTAGATTATTTACTAGTGTAGTTCGTAATTAATCCCAATCGGATTTTAAGCCATTCGTAAACTGCAATGTTTTCTAAAACTGCGAGTTTCGACCCAGCGTTTCAGAATGCAGAACAGCATCTATAAGGGACTTGAGTCGGCGATTTTGATGGACAATCAAATAATTTGGGTCGCATTACTCGATAACTACTCTTAGATCAACTTTTCCAAAGGTTTTGGTTCAATATCATGCTGAAAATCGCAATAAAGTAAGTTGTTCTGTTCGTTGTTCTCAATCATATAATTCATTTTGTTGCCGACAAACGTCCCAAGAAGAAAAACAATCCAACTCTGTTTGTGTTTCAACAGCAGGACTAACCCTTCTTTTCAAAAATCATGGCCACAGACTTAAATTTTTGCTCTCCATTCATTATTGGGTCTTCATAAAAAGGATATGTTATAATATTTCCTTCAGCCTTTGAGCCTCACATACTTTGCCGAATTTAAGAAGGAAAATGTGGACCCGTTTATAAATAAAACTGTTTTTTATTAGTCTTGCGTAATTTATCTCAATATTCTACCCAAAATTATACAGAATTTGTAAAAAATCGAATTTCTTTAAGTAAACTCTGTGCCATGTCACTGCGGGATTCATATGCGGTTACATGTACACTAAAGGCTTAAAAAACATGGAGGTCAAACAATTAAAGTTGTGGGCAAGATTTTTGGTGAGTAGAGAAAGTCCTGATGTTGAAATGCAAATAAAATTGGATTGTTTTACTTTCTGGGACATTTTTGGCCAAAAAAATGAACCATAGGATTAAGTACATTGAACAGAACAACTTACTTTATTGCGATTTTCAGCATGATAATGAACCAAAACCTTTGGCAAAGTTGATCTAAGAGTAGTTCTCGAGTAATGGGACCCAAACTTTTTGATTGTCCATCAAAATCTCCCGACTCAAGTTCCTTAGAGATGGTGTTCGGCATTCTGAAACGCTGGGTCGAAACTTGCAGTTTTAGAAAACATTGCAGCTTTCTAATGGCTTAAAATCCACTTGGTATTAATTACGAACTACACTAGTAACTAATCTATTCCATAAAGGTGTTTGGAACTCAAAAGCACCAAAGATTTTCAAAGGAAGATCAAAAAGTTGCTTAAGTTTTGAACAGCTATTTATGGAGTTAATTCAGTTATTATTTACTTGTAACTCACAGCGAAATGGAATTAAACTTTTGTTGTTGTTAGTATAATGTAGACACATAATATTATTATCAATTATATAATTTTGAATAAATTAATTAAAATAGAAATTATAGCACTTTGTATACAATGCCAAAAAAAGTTGCTTAGTTTTCGAACAATACTGTATCTGTTCTAAAATATTCAGATTACATACAATTTTTATTAGAAACCTGAATGGAATTTACCACATTCAAAAACAATTTTCTAATTTAAAATTTTTGTGTTAAAAACATGGAATAGTTAAAGGGTCACATATAGTAATGCTTAAACCCATTAAAATGTGGAGTCGTACTACTTTCAAAATTGACAGTTCATTCATACAGTGTCTCACATAAGTATTCGAATTTAGTTGTACTTTGAAAAGAAACATAATTTAATAAAATTTTTGTGTGTGAAATAAATAATTGAGTTTGTTATATTGTCTAGAAAGTCCTAAGGTATAATATCACACTCTTTATAATTTGAAAAAATTACATTTACCTCAATTGATTTAACTTTTTTTAAAAAAGTCCATAAAATTGCCTCATAAAAGTATTCGTATTTTTTCTGTATTTCATATATAACCATATTTAACGAAACACAAAAATTATAAACGAGTGGTTTTTTGATTAAAATTGTGTTAAGGGGTTACTATCAACCGAAATTGTATATTTTTGGCCAATTTGTTCCACAATTTTGGAGCTTTTGTACCATCTTTTTATATAATATCATTAAAATTGCGATTTTTGACCATATTTGCAATTTTGTTTCTTTTTTTTTTTTCAGAAATAAAACCAAACTTTAATATGAGGATTATATACACCCCTTGAGATATATAAATATAATAATTTTTGTTAAAAGGATCTGTACTTAAAAGTTCCAAGAAGTATTTTTGGTGTCGTTCTTCAGTTTCTAATTGAATTGTATGGATCTTCAGTCCCTTTTCGTACCGCTAGGGTCGATATTTTACGACAAAGTATACATTCATGTACATATTAGCATTAAAAAATTTAAAATTTTTAATTCATTATATCGGTATACAATTCCAAAACATGCCTTTACAAAACGTCATCCTATACAGTAGATTTCAGTTTTTACTATTCGATACTTTCACGCTTATGTTGCTCATTACAATAACACTGTAAGTCCAAAATTTTGGGTTTATTTTGATCATAGTAATAAATATTTAAACTGATATCGATATTTTTGAATTAGACCATAATAATATAGTGGCATGCAGCGTGGACGTCATTGGTATATAAAAATAATGATACTACCATATTGAATGGTGTTTCTTTGAGGCATGTTTTGGAGTTGTACACTTCCACAATACATTGAAAACTTTGAAATTATAAAAGCTGATATCTAAAAGAATACAGTCGAAGCTCGGTATAACGAACGATATATTGTCAGGCCCTTTCGTTATAGTGAAAAATTCGTTATATCGCAAAGTTTTTTTATCAAAATTTTATTAAAAAAAGAAAAGTACATTTAGTTCATTTTAATAAATATATAGGTACATATGTCCTTAAAATAACGTTTGATAATCAATAAGTGAGTAAAAGTGTTAAAAATTATTTAAGTTGGTGGAAAAAATCATTTATAGACGTTTGTTTGCAAATAACTTGAAGACTTATTTGAAGAGCTTCTTCCTGTATTTCTCGAAGTACTAATTGTTTTGAAATATTAATATTATTTTGGGAACCCCATTGTATACATTTATCAAAACATTTTATTACTTCAGAATGCTTTATTTTCGTTTCATTATTAGAAAATTGGTCAACAATTTCAATATTTTCCTCATTTTCGTCATCTTCATCCAAAGTAATATCATTTATGTCTCCATTGTTCCAAACGTTTAAATCGTCTGTACTAAATGGAAACTAAAATTAAAAAATAGATAAACAAAATGTGAAAACGTTAAGGCATGGATTTAAATTTTCTTACATTTGGAAAAATTGTACTTAATAGTCTGAGTCCACGTCTTAAACATTGTACTTCATCCCCTTGAAAAAGTCTCGAAAGGGGGATCTGGTCCTCATCATCAAACTCAAAATTTTCAAAAACTAGAATTTTTTTCCAACATTTAGATAATGTGTCCTCCTTAATATTATTCCAGGCGAGACCAATCATACAGGATGCATCATAAAGAGAAAGACTTTTTTAAAAAATTAATGATGTCATCTGTTTCAGATGCCACTATTTCTGAAAGGAGGCTATTTCTGTAGTGTAATTTGAGTAAGCGAATGGCGTTTTGGTCCATTGGCTGGATAAGAGGTGTCACGTTTGGCGGCATGTACATTGTCCAAATTTTCCCATCTTCTGTATTTTTTACGAGTTCCTCTGCAGGAGGATGACTTGGAGCATTGTCCAATATCAGCAAAGCCTTCATTGGCAAATTATTTGATTTTAAATATGACTCGACCTAATAACAAAGGTTTATAATAATCTGTTGCAAATGTCTTTTAAGAATGCTTACCTCAGGAATAAACATTTCAAAAAACCAAACTTTAAAAATTCATCCATGCATTTTTTGAGTGCAGATAATTAACTGGTAAAACTTTATTTCGAAATGATCGAGGTTTTTTTCGCCTTTCCAATAAGAAGGGGCGTCATTTTCTTTTTTCCTGACGCATTAGCGCATAGAAGAGCAGTTATCCTTTCTTTGGATAGTTTTCTTCCAGGTGCTGTTGATTCACCAGCATGAACAAATGTTTTGTTTGGAAGCATTTTCCAAAACAAACCTGTTTCATCAGCATTAAATATAGAATCATGTGATAAACCTTCTTCTCGAATAACTCTCTGCAACTTCCTCTTAAACGGATCTACCAAATTTTCTCTTGATGACAATTTTTCTCCAGATTCCTTCAAAAGTCGTACACCATACCTTTTTTTAAATCTGGATAACCATCCATCACTAGCATGAAAACCACCGGTGCAGAACTGGTTTTGAATTTCCATAGCCTTCAATTTTAATGTTGTCCCATTGACCGGAATAAAATTCTTTCTTTGATTAAGAAACCACTGATAGAGTTTTTCTTCCATTACGGGATATTCTCCCTTTCTGAGGGATCGACGGTTTTTTGATCCATTGTTTGTAGTTTCAAGATTTGAAACGATTTTACTTTCCATTTTCTTTAATGTACATATCGATGATTTTGATATTTTATATTTGTTTGAAATCACTGAAAGCGATATTCCATTTTTGCACTCTTCTAAAATTTTTATTTTTTCACTTAAAGAAATTCTTTTTCTATTTCCCATCTTTTTATAAAATAAAACTCACAACTTGTTACAAATGACTAAAATTTTTATGACCACTTGTTCAAAAGCACTGTGTGTTTGTATACAATGAAAACCAACGGTACTTCAACGAACATTTTTTGTGTTCTCTTCTTTTGTTACATTCTTTTTGTTTTTACCATTTTTTTAAACCATTCGTTATACTGAGCTTGAAAATTATAAAACATTCGTTATATAAGGTAGTCAATGTATGAAATTTACTCATTCGTTATATCCCGAATTCGTTAAAGTGAGTATTTGTTATACCGGGCTTTGACTGTATATACAAGAAAACTTTCCCCGAAATTTTTTGACCCTTGTATTATGAAAATGGACTTAAGTTCCAATATATTGAATTAGCGACAGAATAATGATATCAATAACATATCTTGGATATTTTAAATACAGATTCTTGTAACAAAAAATACTATTTTTAGATACTCGAAGGGGTCTATTAAATCCTAATATCAAATTTTGGTATCTCTGGAAAAAAGAGAAAATACTACAAATTTTGCCAAAAATCGCCACTTTAATTTTATATTACATAAAAAGGGTACAAATCCCCAAAAATTTTGACCTATATAGAGCCTTATTTAGAAATTTTAGTTTTTTTATCAATAAATGGCTTAAATATTTTGGAATTATGGTAATATTCAACATAAAAGTTTCTTTACAAAAAATAAAAAATATACTCATGGTGTAGGGTATTATATGGTCGGCCATGCCCGACTATACTTTCCTACTTGTTTTCTTACTTAAAATGTCTTCTTCCTTGGCACACAACATTAAATTATGTGGCACAATTTAAAAATTCTAAAGTAAAGTATCTTAAGGTCAAAAATTTTCAGCGAAAGTTTTCTTGTATATATTCTTTTAGATATCAGCTTTTATATATTTTAAGTTTTCAATGTATTGTAAAAGTGTACAACTCCAAAACATGCCTCGAAGAAACACCATTCAATATGGTAGTATTACTATTTTTACATACCAATGACGTCTAGGTATGTATATGTATGATATATGTTTAAATATTGATTACTATGATCAAAATAAACCCAAAATTTTGGACTAACAGTGTTATTGTAATAGGCAACATAAGCGTGAAAGCGTGTGGAACAAAGGACCAAAGATATATAATGTTGGTTGATTGTAACCCCTTAACACAATTTTAAGCAAAAAACCACTCGTTTATAATTTTTGTGTTTCGTATAATATGGTCATATATGAAATACAGAAAAAATTCGAATACTTTTGTGAGGCAATTTTATTGACTTTATAAAAAAAGTTAAATCTATTGAGGTATATGTAATTTTTCCTAATTTTAAAGAGTTTGATATTATATCTTAGGACTTTTTAGACAATATAAAAAACTTAATTATTCATTTCACACACAAAGATATATTTAAATTATGTTTCTTTTCAAAGTTCAAAGTTACTTATAATTTGATTTACTTGTACATGTATAAAATCTGGATATGAAGTTTAAATTTTTAATATATTTTTTTTTTGCATTACATCTTAATATACTTGTGATTAACATTGTATATGAGAACAGAAAATTAAAATATAAAAAAATTAAGTGTGCTGTAATTTAATCAACAATAAACAATAATATTACTGTATATCTTATACAAATTTCAATATTTTTATAATAAATTTACTTTCTGTATTATTTATACCCTTCACTTTCGTGAGAAGGGTATATATAAGTTTGTCATTCCGTTTGTAATTTCTATAATATAATTTTCCGACCCTATAAAGTATATATATTCTTGATCCTTATAGATAGCGGAGTCGATTAAGCCATGTCCGTCTGTCTGTCTGTTGAAATCAGTTTTTAGAGGACCCCAGATATCGGCGATGTCTGAATCTTCAATAATTCTATTAGACATGCTTTCGAGAAGATCGCTATTTAAAATCAGCAAAATCGGTCGGTAAATAACGGAGATATGAGCAAAAATCCGAGACAACCTCTGAAAATTTCATCAAAAAATTGTTAAAAAAGCAACAAAAATTGTTAAAAAATAGAAAAAGATGTACACGTGTGTGTGTAGATGTATTTGGTTTTATTCAGCTGTGTATTTTTTGTATGTTTGGAATTCAAACATACAAAGTATACACAGCAAAAAAATATGATTTGCATTTTTTGTTAAAATAAAATGATTTTCCCTTTTGTTTTGCAAATATATTTTTTGATGAATAGAAAAAAGTATTTAAAACGTTTTCAATTATATGAGAGTAGATTGTGAGTTATTGTACAATAATTTTTATGCGAATAATGTAAGTTTGAAATTTAAAACTAACACAAATTTTTTCCAAGTGATTTTTAAAACAATTTTTTTACGATAAACAAAAACAAAATCTACGTCTCGTCAATGTTTACCAGCAATGAATCAGAGGTCGAAGTCGACCGGCCTCGAGTCGGAGCTTAGCCGCCGCCGAAATATATTTAGTTGCTTGAGCTGCCGCCGAAACATTCGGCTTAAATCGACTCAAATTTTTTTTAATGTTTTTATTAACTAGACTGTAAGATCAATTATGTTTAAAATACACTATGGTGAAGGGTATATAAGATTCGGCACAGCCGAATATAGCACTCTTACTTGTTTTTATAATATTTTTTTTTAATAAGCAATATTTATTGGATGATTCTTATAACAATACTTCAGAAACATAGTAATAAGTTGTTGATTTATCTACTTCTTAGAATGGGTTCATGCAGAATCACTTCAGATTTCTGAAAAGAAATCTTGAAAATAATGACATCGCCTTTACTTCTACGTCCAGTTTTGAGGAACAGTTTCTAGAGAATTTCTAATAAGTTCTTTAGCATAAATTCTGGATCTCGTTGATAAATCTCAAAAACATAAATTTAAAAAACTTAATTTGTAAAGTAAGCCAGAGTGTGTGTAAGTTTGTAAGGACTTTGGAATACAAAATAAGCAACACAATATCAATGAATTAAGCTATAAATTTTCTGTTGGGTATTTTTAAATTAAAATTGAATTGTATTTTAGTAAAAAAGGTATAATAAAGGGAAACGTTTCTCTTACGATTCGTTAATAAGACTTGCCGTTGATTCTCTTTTGCCTGTATATGATTCTCTTTGTTCAGCTTTAGATATTCGTCATTTCATTTGGTTGGAACGGGTTTATATTTTCCTTGGAATTTTTCTACCTGGAACAATTGAAAGAGGGATGACTTTTATTAGGGGATATAGAATCTTCTATATGAATTAAATTAAAAAAATCGTTTATCTGAGAAATTATTAGAACTACACCATTTTCAACAGAATTCAGAAAAACTCAACTGTAAATGAGATTTTCCATTTGAAATTTAGACAATTCTAATTGAAAATCGAATTTTTCATTTAACATTTAGAAAAGATCAATTGAAAATGAGAATTGTACATTCTTGATGGAACAATATTACTTGATATACTAAATACTTAACGTTTTTGTATTTTATAATTTATAAATAACTCTTTGAAAAAATATTCATAGAATATTTGAAATATTTTTTCACTTCTGAAAAATTTTTAATCTATTCAATGTTATTTTGTTGTTTAATAAATTAACTATTTCATATTAAACAGAGATGGGGGTAGTGCACTAATTTTTAACTATCACTAATTATTAGTGGTAGTTCAAAATTATTTACTACTTTTATTTAAGTTAATGATGATTTGAAAAATATAAGCCTCACTCAATAACAGTGATAGTGATATTTAAAATTTTTAACTAAAAATATTTTAAAAATAGTTAAAATATTTGTTTTTACAGCCTAGTGAAATAAATTTTTCTACACTAAATTATTAGTTCAAAAAATATTCATGCACTATTTTTGTTTTCAACAGAGAAATGTTTCACTCAATTGAAAGTTTAAGTTAATAGGTTATTATATTTAAGGAAAAGGTATTTAAATACAAAAATTATACAATTACAATAAAAACAGAAATAAACAAAAGATAATACAGTAAAAAATGGCCATTATTGGCTTTAAGTAAAACAAGTTTTTCGAAATTGGAATCACTTAATTTATTTCTCCTAAGAGAGTCCACCATTCCGCTAAAAGAAAACAAACGTTCTACTGGAACAGAAGAAGGCAAAGGCGTGTTAAATTTTAAAAACATTTGCCTTATTTGTGGATATTTGTTGAGGCTAAAAATATCGGTCTCCGAGCTTAAAAGGAAAGCACGTATTTCATTTTGTATACCTTCTTTTTGAACAAAGGTTAAAGGTCCTAATATTAAAGATATTAATAAACCAATTATTTTAGTAATGTTTTCACTTACTATCAATTTCCCCAAACTCTTTCAGCCGTTTTTGGCCTGTTACATTTTTTGCAAATGTTTTTATTAAGTTTCTTAAGTCAAAATTAATTATTATAGATATGTTTGTATCTACATATATTCAATAATCGTATTTCAATTAGAATAATTCCATGATCACTCATTAAAAAAAATAGTGCAAAGAAAATTATTGAAGCCTTTTGTTAGTGACTGTTCAAATATTTAACTATTTGAGTGTACTGCTTTTTTCTACACTACCACTCAATTGAGTTATAGTAAAAAAAAAATAAAATTATCACTAAAAAATATTAGTGCTAAAAATATAAGCTTCACTACCACTAAGCTGATGAAAATTAGTGAAAAATATATTTTTTTAAATAATATTTAGTGCTAGTGAAATATTGATTTAACTAAAAAAATAGTGCACTACCCCCATCTGTGATATTAAATAAATTTTCTAAAAATATTGAATATATTAAGCTGCGCCAATAGGTTATGGGGCCGGGACACACAATGGCTCAAGATTTTAAGTCATCTTTTGAAAAACTTAACAGACTTAAATTTGGAAAAAGAAAGCAGAATGTGTACTAATTAGAGATGATACGTTGTTTGTTATCCGAGTTGAAAACCCAGATGAAGTGGATGTAGTTTTGTAAAGAAAAGATGAAAGCGCAAGAGCATCAATTTATTTGATGATTGAAGATGATTTGTTTTATCTACAAGGAAATCATGTTTGGTTATCAATAATCATTTTGAACGTCATTCTTTCAGTGTGTATTTATAAGAGTATTCAAACGATTAATGGTCGTTCGGTTAATCGATTAATTTCTGACGATTAATCGTTCGAATAAATGAAAATTGTAAAATTTCAAATAACGAATAAACCGAATAATTTCTATCAATTAACCAATTAAGAAAAACTGGCTATTTAGCAGTAAAATTATGTAAAATTTGTTAAAAAAATTAATATTTTTAGAATAAATTTTCTTTTTTTAATTTCTTAATCAATTTTCTATAATAAAGAAAATTTATTTGATGATTTTTGAAAAGAAATCATGAAAAGAATTATATCGCTTTTATTTTTACAAGCAGTTTTTTTGGGAACATTGTTGTGTTCTTAAGTATTTCTAATAAGTTTTTAGCAACACTTATAGTTGAACTACTGTTCAATAGAGCTTATGAATTCTCGAACTCGTTGAAAATCTTAAAAACAGTAATGTCTTTATATAGAAAAGCATTTCACATAAACAGGAACAATTTCTAGTATTTGATAAAAAACTTATTTTCAAATCTATGCGTACAGGAAACTGTGGACCATTAGTATTAAATCTGTGTACTCAGTTTTTCATAAGCTCTTATGCTCCTGTAAAAGGCCTTTAAAGTTTAAAAGACATCCAATTTCAAAAGATGGAATTACAAATTTATATTAAGAAGTTGGTATTAATATTAATATAAAATGAAGCTGAGTTCCTCTGCTTCGAAATAATATAATTTATTTCGAATCATCAAGATCATCAAGAGAGAATTGGAAATCTTAAAGGAAATTTGTCTCAAAAAAGTAGTTAAAAGTTTTTGAGTCGAAAATGAAACCTTTTTAAATTTAATTTCTTCTTCCTTTTTTCTCTAAGTGAGATAGGTAAATAATATAGAAAGAATGTACAGATTCCCAGCTTTCATTTGATACCAATATTAGCATTATAATATATTTTCACATACTTATCAACTTTTTCATGTGTGAATGCTTTTTTCAAATCTGTTACAGGGTGTATATCAAGAAAATTATTGTTTAAAGCAATAATAACTAGTTTCCTTTTATTCGAATAACCGGATAATTTTTAATTATCCGATTATTAACCGGCTAACGTAAAACCTCCAATAATTATTTGTCGAATAAACCGAATAAGACAAAAACCCGAATAATTGTATACCCTAGTATTTATAATGAAGAAAATTTGTCTAATGCAATTAGAAGAAAATGGTGACATGGAGAAACATTTAAGCAAAATGCAATAAGAATACAAATGCCTTTGCAGGACGGGAGAAACTTAGTGACTCAGGTAAACTTCGTGGTTTACCTGAGTCGTACGATGTATTAGTAACAACTCTTGAAGTTAGAGGTAATGGTGTACCTAGAATCTAGAAGAAGGACTCAAAAGCAAACGTATATTAATGATGAAAACTCCGTTTCGAAAGTGTATGGTAATCTATATATATAAAATTCTAACGTTACTGACTGACTGACTGACTGACTGACCGACTGATTGACTGATTCATCATCGCACAGCCTAAACGGTTAAAGCTAAAGAGCCCACCAAATAGATCCACTAAGACGGGATTTTTGGAAATTCGAATGTTTAGGGGGTAAAAAAGGGTAAAAACGGGTAAAATCGGTAACCTCATATCTCCTAAACTAGAAAGATGTACACGTGTGTGTAGATGTATTTGGTTTATTCAGCTGTGTATTTTATTGTATGTTTTGGAATCCAAACATACAAAAAATATATTTTTTAATGAATAGAAAAAAGTATTTAAAACGTTTTCAATTATATGAGAGTAGATTGTGAGTTATTGTACAATAATTTTTATGCGAATAATGTAAGTAAATTTAAAACTAACACAAATTTTTTCCAAGTGCTTTTTAAAACAATTTTTTAACGATAAACAAAAACAAAGTCTACGTCTCGTCAATGTTTACTAGCAATGAATACGAAAGTGTTGTTGTTTTACTCTTGCTTGTTATACTGTTAAGAACAACAACAACGTATTGCTAGTGTTAAACGCATATAAGTGTATAGAAAACACACTGTCTATAGCTAAGCGCATTTACAAAAACAAAAGAGTACCAAGCGCATAGGGCTTGGGCACCCTTGGTTTGGATCAGTGGTGGCCAGCGAGAGAGTGCTTAAAACGCATATGTTGTAGTGAAAAAATAAAAGAGTACACAAATGAAAATACGTGTGATTTGCACTGAAACAAATTATTTGTTTGTATTTATTTTGTGTTATTCATATAACATATTTGTATTTTAATGAATAACGGAAGGTATGTATTTTGAGGTATGTGTTCATGTAAGTATGTATTGATGTATGTATGCATGTATGTATGTATATATGTAGGTATATATGTATGTATGTATGTATGGATTGATGTATGTATGCATTGATGTCAGTATGTATTGATGTATGTATGTATTGGTGTGTTGATGTAAATATGTACCGATATATGTGATGAAGTAAGTGTGTATTGAAGTATGTGTTGATGTAAATATGTACTGATGTATGTGTTGATGTAAATATGTACTGATGTATGTGTTGGTGTAAGTATGTATTGATATATGTGTTGATTTTAAAATTGTGTGATGTATGTGTTGATGTAAATATGTGCAAAAAAAAATATTTGGGCAAAAAAAAATATATATATATATATTTCATAATAAAGAAGTCGGATTTTTAATATCACATGGGTTAATTTAATTGTACTTAAAAATAAAAAAAATATTGCAGCAATTCATTAAATTAGTTAACATAAAAAATTATTTTTATAATAAAAAATTAAATTTTTTATCGCAATTATTTAACTTTAATTTTTAAAAACTAAAAATTCTATTATATATATGAATTATGATATTCAATCAATTTTTCAATATCAATTTCTTTATCGTAACATTTTATTTTTAGCAATGCCTCTAAGTGACTATCAGTGAGTTGGTTCCGATATTTAATTTTTGATTTGAGACATTGCTGAGAAAGTAGACTCGCATATATAAGTCGTTGAAAACATTGAAAATAATCTAGCATTAAATCTCTACAGGCTATATATTTATTGGGACAAATGTTACTCCAGAAAGATATTCCAGTATCCATTGGAATGGATAAATCTTCTCTCATATTAATTATTTCTTGTTGAATATTTTCTGGTATGTTTTCAAGTGGGCATGAATGGGGGTTATTAAAAATATTAATAGCCCAATTTATGGTGAAAATATCTTTAAACCTATATTAAAATTCTCTATGAGTTTATTAATTTCTTCATTGAATTCGTTAAGTTTATCTACGTTCCGATATTTTGAAAAAATGTTTGCTACTCTTGGAAAAATTCGTCAAATTTTCCTGAGCAATTTGATTTTTCCATATAAGGAGTTTTTTGGAAAATTCACATATAGAATAATATAAATCAGCAATGTTTTTATTTCTCCCCTGTAAAATAAGGTTTAAATTATTTATATGTATAGTAATATCAGCAAGGAAAGCTAAATTAAATAAAAAATCAGGAGAGTTAATTGCAAGAAGAAGATCTGCGTCTTTTGAGAAGATTCGATCTGTAAAAATTTGTGCTATTTTCTTCTCTTAATTCAAAGAGACGTTCGAGACTTTTCCCTCTGCTTAGCCATCTTACTTCCGTATATAATAAAATATCACCATATTCCGCATTAATATCCTCTAAAAACGCAACTAACTTTCTGTGAGTATGACCGCCTTTTAATCGATTGATTATCTTTACTGCAGTTTTCATAGCATCAGTAAAGCCTATAGATTTGGCAAACAGAGCTTGTTGATGAATAATACAGTGGAAAGTTGGCACTTGTATCCCGGCTCTTAACAGATGACCAACAAATCCTTGTTTACGCCCAACCATAACAGCAGCACCATCTGTACAGATTGCAGACAATTTGCTACTCTCTACGACAGATAAAACATTCCGATCGAACGAATCATATATGGTTTTACCGTTGACATTCTCATAAAATGATTCCAATTTTAATATTTCGTCAAATGAATTAAAGAAATTGTCGACAGTTCGGACACATATAATCATCTGACTAGTATCTGAAATATCGACACTTTCATCAAAACATATAGAAAAATATTTTGATTGCTTAATTCTCTCTTTTGTTTTTTTTTCTGTGCGCCTAGCAATAGTTTGGCGGGACAACGGCAATTCGTTAATAATATTTTCCATTTGCGTCCCTATTTCTCCAAAAAAAGGAAAAATTGCGGAACATATTTCTTTAAATAAAACCCCATCCTCAAATGGACGACCTTTTTTCGCCAATGCCAAAGCAATCGCGTATGTTGCTTTCGCATGACTATTTTCTGAAAAAAGTCGTTCATTATAATAATTGCTGAATATTCCATTGTACTTTGCTTTGAAATCAGATTTTAATTTTGAAATCAATTGATTTCTCGCAATTCCGACTACTTCATGTAAATTGGAATGACAACTGGCATAATGACGCTTAAGTGTACTTGAATGGGTTTTTTTTAACTTTTGGCCACATACAATACACTCAGCTTCCTTAAATATATTTAAACAGAATAAAAAATCCTTCTCCCACTCAATATTCCACATATTTAGTTTTTTATAATATTGTAAGCAACAAGCAACTGAATAAACTTGTTTTTGTTTTGTGTTTACTTTGTGTTTTTACTCACAGTATTCGTATTGCGAATGTATTAGTGAGAACAACATAACTACCCCGGGGTAGTGTTTGGCCACCAACGGTTTGGATGCTGTTGGCGTCATTGCGTTGTTATTTTTGTTTTTCTGTGTTTTTCGTTATGTATGTTTAGATGTCTGTTGGTTTAGATGCCTTGTGTATTTTGTGTTTTATTTCGTTTAGCGTTGTTGTTCTTTTTGTTCAGCTTTTGATGTAATAATGATGGATTCAGGGAAGCGCATAGCACCACAACAGCTCAAACACAGATAACCTCACAGATCGCCAATGGCCTCAATCAGCAACGGCCGTGTCAGCGTACCATCGTCGCCGCCCTGGATTTATCCAAGGCCTTTGATACGGTTGATCACTCGATGCTATTAAAAAACATAACTAACTCAACACTCCCCAATGATGTCAAACGCTGGATAGTTAACTATCTTTGTGGAAGACATGCGTTTGTTCAGTTTAAAGGTCAAAAATCAAAATACCGCAAGATAAAAATGCACCAGCCTCAAGAGTAGTATTTCAGGTTTCAGGTTTAAGTCAGTCAGACAACATAAGAGCCGGCTGGTGCAGTTTCCTCAACTGCTACCGTGAACGTATCGTTCCAGGCGCATTAAATCGTTTCCCAGCCTATCATCAAAGTCCGTTAAGACCGACTGAAGTGGCGCAGTTTCTCCAGCTCTACCTTCCACCCACAGACATAAACTCAAATAATTAAGTATCTATTATTCTAATTTCAGGAACGAACTATCGGCCACAGTCGAACTGTTACAACAACCACAACAAACAATTTTCGAACGAGGTTTTAATTTTATATTAGTACTAGCTATACCCAGTGTGCTTCGCTACCCTCATCGTAGTGGAATAAAATAAATATCATTATTGTAAATGTATATATATCTGCAATATCAATAATTCCCCTTTTAGAGAACTCTTTAAGTTTGATTTTATGATTCTAGTCTCAATATTACAGAAAATTAGAAAAAACAGTTGAAGAACGAAAAAGTACCAGACAGTGCCTTTTTATATATTTTCATTAAATCAGGATGACGCATGTTAAATTTTCAACCAGAAACCAAAAAAAATCGCATAAAGATTTTTATACAATCAGGAAGCTACATGTCCAATTTAATGTTTTTAGGTTCAATATTATAGAAAATTCGAAAAGTATTAGTAAAAGAACAAAAAAAGTACCAGAGTATGCTTTTTCAATTTTCGTTCAATTGGGATACTGCGTGTTTAATTTTATGTTTATAAATTCAATATTTTAGAAAGCTCTAAAAGTACCAGTACCAGTGAATTACGAAAAAGTACCAAAGGACCAATCTTATTTAATTTCATGTTCCTAAGTTCAATATTATAGAAAATTCAAAAAGTACCAGAAAATATTCCAGTTTAAATTTTCATTTACTCAAGTCCCTGATTGCTTTTAAAGATTCTAATTAACTCCGGGCTCCACATGCTTAATTTCATGTGTCTAGGATCAATATTATAAAAAGCACAAAAAGTACCTTTTGAAGAACGAAAAAGTACCCTTTATAGGTTCTCACTTAATCCAGGCTCTAAACGCTTAATTTCATGTTTCTAGGTTCAATATTATAGAAAATTCAAAATGTACCTTTTAAAGAACGGAAAAGTACCAAAAAGTCCCCTTTTATAGGTCCTCACTTAATCCGGGCTCTATATGCTTAATTTCACGTTCCTAGGTTCAATATTATACAAAAATCCAAAAAGTACCTTTTGAAGAACGAAAAGGTTTCAAAAAGTCCCTTTTATATGTTCTCACTTAATCCATACTCTACATACTTAATTTCATGTTTCTAGGTTCAATATTATAAAAAATTCAAAAAGTACCTTTTGATGAACGAAAAGTCCTCTTTTATAGATTCTCATTTACTCCAGGCTCTACATGCTTAATTTCATGTTTCTAGGTTAAATTTTATAGAAAACCCAAAAAGTACCTTTTGTAGAACGAAACAGTACCAAAAAGTCTCCTTTTATAGATTCTTTTTACTCCAGGCTCTACATGCTTAATTTCATGTTTCTAGGTTAAATTTTATAGAAAACTCAAAAAGTACCTTTGAAGAACGAAAAAGTACCAAAAGTCCCCTTTTATAGGTTCTCACTTAATCCATCCTCTACATACTTGATTTCACGTTTCTATGTTCAATATTATAGGAAATTAAAAAAGTACCTTTTGAAGAACGAAAAAGTACCCCTTTTATAGATTCTCATTTACTCCGGGCTCTAAACGCTTAATTTCATGTTTCTAGGTTCAATATTATAGAAAATTCAAAAAGTACCTTTTGTAGAACGAAACAGTACCAAAAAGTCTCCTTTTATAAATTCTCATTTACTCCGGGCTCTACATGCTTAATTTCATGTTTCTAGGTTCAATATTATACAAAAATCCAAACAGTACCTTTGAAGAACGAAAAAGTACCAAAAGTCCCCTTTTATAGGTTCTCACTTAATCCATCCTCTACATACTTAATTTCATGCTTCCAGGTTCAATATTACAGGAAATTCAAAAAGTACCTTTTGTAGAACGAAAAAATACCAAAAAGTCCCCTTTTATAGATTCTCATTTACTCCGGGCTCTACATTCTTAATTTCATGTTTCTTGGTTCAATATTATAGGAAATGCAAAAAGTACCCTTTGAAGAACGAAAAAGTACCAAAAAGTCCCCTTTTATAGATTCTCATTTACTGCGGGCTTTACATGCTTAATTTCATGTTTCTAGGTTCAATATTATACAAAAATCCAAAAAGTACCTTTTGAAGAACGAAAAAGTACCAAAAGTCCCCTTTTATAGGTTCTCACTTAATCCATCCTCTACATACTTAATTTCATGTTTCTAGGTTCAATATTATAGGAAATTCAAAAAGTACCTTTTGAAGAACGAAAAAAATACCAAAAAGTCCCCTTTTATAGATTCTCATTTACTCCGGGCTCTACATTCTTAATTTCATGTTTCTTGGTTCAATATTATAGGAAATTCAAAAAGTACCTTTTGAAGAACAAAAAGTACCAAAAAGTTCCCTTTTATAGATTCTCATTTACTCCGGGCTCTACATACTTAATTTCATGTTTCTAGATTTAATATTATGCAAAAGTCCAAAAAGTACCTTTTGTAGAACGAAACAGTACCAAAAAGTCTCCTTTTATAGATTCTCATTTACTCCGGGCTCTACATGCTTAATTTCATGTTTCTAGGTTCAATATTATACAAAAATCCAAACAGTACCTTTTGAAGAACGAAAAAGTACCAAAAGTCCCCTTTTATAGGTTCTCACTTAATCCATCCTCTACATACTTAATTTCATGCTTCTAGGTTCAATATTATAGGAAATTCAAAAAGTACCTTTTGTAGAACGAAAAAATACCAAAAAGTCCCCTTTTATAGATTCTCATTTACTCCGTGCTCTACATTCTTAATTTCATGTTTCTTGGTTCAATATTATAGGAAATTCAAAAAGTACCTTTTGAAGAACGAAAAAGTACCAAAAAGTCCCCTTTTATAGATTCTCATTTACTCCGGGCTCTACATGCTTAATTTCATGTTTCTAGGTTCAATATTATACAAAAATCCAAAAAGTAACTTTTGAAGAACGCAGAAGTACCAAAAGTCCCCTTTTATAGGTTCTCACATAATCCATCCTCTACATACTTAATTTCATGTTTCTAGGTTCAATATTATAGGAAATTCAAAAAGTACCTTTTGAAGAACGAAAAAATACCAAAAAGTCCCCTTTTATAGATTCTCATTTACTCCGTGCTCTACATTCTTAATTTCATGTTTCTTGGTTCAATATTATAGGAAATTCAAAAAGTACCTTTTGAAGAACGAAAAAGTACCAAAAAGTACCCTTTTATAGATTCTCATTTACTCCAGGCTCTACATGCTTAATTTCATGTTTCTAGGTTAAATTTTATAGAAAACTTAAAAAGTACCTTTTGTAGAACGAAACAGTACCAAAAAGTCCCTTTTATAGATTCTCATTTACTGCGGGCTCTACATGCTTAATTTCATGTTTCTAGGTTCAATATTATACAAAAATCCAAAAAGTACCTTTTGAAGAACGAAAAAGTACCAAAAGTCCCCTTTTATAGGTTCTAAGAAATTGATATTGAAAAATTGATTGAATATCATAATTCAAATATATAATAGAATTTTTAGTTTTTAAAAATTAAAGTTAAATAATTGCGATAAAAAATTTAATTTTTTATTATAAAAATAATTTTTTATGTTAACTAATTTAATGAATTGCTGCAATATTTTTTTTATTTTTAAGTACAATTAAATTAACCCATGTGATATTAAAAATCCGACTTCTTTATTATGAAATATATATATATATATATTTTTTTTTTGCCCAAATATTTTTTTTTGCACATATTTACATCAACACATACATCACACAATTTTAAAATCAACACATATATCAATACATACTTACACCAACACATACATCAGTACATATTTACATCAACACATACATCAGTACATATTTACATCAACACATACTTCAATACACACTTACTTCATCACATATATCGGTACATATTTACATCAACACACCAATACATACATACATCAATACATACTGACATCAATGCATACATACATCAATCCATACATACATACATACATATATACCTACATATATACATACATACATGCATACATACATCAATACATACTTACATGAACACATACCTCAAAATACATACCTTCCGTTATTCATTAAAATACAAATATGTTATATGAATAACACAAAATAAATACAAACAAATAATTTGTTTCAGTGCAAATCACACGTATTTTCATTTGTGTACTCTTTTATTTTTTCACTACAACATATGCGTTTTAAGCACTCTCTCGCTGGCCACCACTGATCCAAACCAAGGGTGCCCAAGCCCTATGCGCTTGGTACTCTTTTGTTTTTGTAAATGCGCTTAGCTATAGACAGTGTGTTTTCTATACACTTATATGCGTTTAACACTAGCAATACGTTGTTGTTGTTCTTAACAGTATACAAGCAAGAGTAAAACAACAACACTTTCGTATTCATTGCTAGTAAACATTGACGAGACGTAGACTTTGTTTTTGTTTATCGTTAAAAAATTGTTTTAAAAAGCACTTGGAAAAAATTTGTGTTAGTTTTAAATTTACTTACATTATTCGCATAAAAATTATTGTACAATAACTCACAATCTACTCTCATATAATTGAAAACGTTTTAAATACTTTTTTCTATTCATTAAAAAATATATTTTTTGTATGTTTGGATTCCAAACATACAATAAAATACACAGCTGAATAAAACCAAATACATCTACACACACGTGTACATCTTTTTCTATATACAGTGTTGTTGTTTACATTTGTTGATAAAATTTTCAGAGGTTGCCTCAGATTTGTCTCATTAATGTATTTAAAAACAATACATTAATGATCTTTTTATTTCTTATGTGCTAAAATTTAATGTATACTTTTATTCACAAAAAATAATTCTTATTCTAATGCCTTGGGATATACAATATTTTTTGTTTTACCCTCTAGTATAAATAAAAAACCCACATAACTATTTTCTAAACACAATAGTTTCCAGGATTAACAATATGTTACATATGAGAGATGCCAAGCAAATTATTGCAAGTTAGCCAACTTCTATCTATCTAAGAAAATTTGAAATTCTGCCCGTTATTTTCTAAAGTTATTCATATAAAATTTTAAGATTCTAGCTCTAATAGTTTCTTGGATATAAGATTTCTTCTATTTAAATCATGTGGGGGCTTCAAGCTCTCCAGATGAAAGTCCTCCAAAATGTTCATAAAAATATTAGGGTATTCAATTATTCGGGTTTTTGTCTTATTCGGTTTATTCGACAAATAATTTTTTGAGGGTTTATGTTAGCCGGTTAATAATCGGATAATTAAAAATTATTCGGTTATTCGAATTAAAATAAACTAGATGTTATTATTACTTTTAAGAATAATTTTCTTCATATACACCCTGTAAAAATTTTGAAAAAAGCATTCACACATGAAAAAGTTGATAAGCATGTGAAAATATAGAATTGCGTACTCCGATTTTTATGTCCTTATAAAAGGATTTCAAAGTTTAAAGGACTACAAACGAATATTTAAAATATTTATATGTATTTTATAATGCTAATATTAGTATCAAATGAAAGCTGGGAATCTGTACACTTAGAGAAAAAACGAAAAAGAAATTAAATTTAAAACGGTTTCATTTTCGACTCAAAAACTTTCAACTACTTTTTTGAGACAAATTTTCTTTGAGATTTCTAATTCTTTCTTGATGATCTTGATGATTTAAAATAAATTATATTATTTTGAAGCAGAGGAACTCAGCTTCATTTTAAATTAATATTAATACCAAATTTGGAATTCCATCTTTTGAAATTGGATGTCTTTTAAACTTTAAAGTCCTTTTACAGGAGCATAAGAGCTGATTATGAAAAATTGAGTACATAGAGTTAATACTAATGATCCACAGTTTCCTGTACGCATAGATCATGTTTGAAAATAACTTTTGCACGGTTTATAAACAAAAATATTATTTTCACTTCTTTCACTTTAATTCTTTGTTTAGTTTTTTATCAAATACTAGAAATTATTCCCGTTTTCCAGGCTCGGGGAGTTTTTCAGTTTTTCCTACCGAGCGCGTCCCCGGGTGGCGGATAGGGGGTGGTGATGGACCATTTGTCTTCTTCCAGCTTTAATTTCACTTAAGCTGTGGAAGGGGAGATTGTCCACCACCTTAGAATATTATATTCCCCGCGGACCAAAAATATGGAAAATAAAAATAAGATAAATGTTACGGTGCAGGGCCTAAATAACCCAGTACCAGCGGCAAGTGTTGATCTACTCGCGAGTCACGTGTCGTCGTCATCCCGCAATCGTGGGCAAAATACTACTACGGAGGCAATACCTTGGCCTCCTTGGCGGACAATGCGTCAAGTGTACAGCATGCCACTGGCAAAAATATGGAGATGTATTCAGCCTTTAAATATAGGTGAGGGTTCCGACTCTGAATCCTCAGAAGATAATAACACCACCATTATAGCAAATCCCAAAAAGGATGAAGTAGGGCAAGTGGTGAAACAGGTGAGTGATAGCATAGCTAAACTACCTATTACTAAGAAAAGACTATCTGGAGCATAGAGGAGGAAGCTGAAAAAGATGCTTCAGGAAATCACAGTTAGTCAATCCAACGACACTCCAAAGGAAAAATCGGACTCTATCACAAGATCTGAGGCAAAGAGGATCAGGTCTCCCGAAGAGTTGACAACTGAGAATAAAGCTAAGAAGAAAAAGAGCTCCCCGTCTTCATATACACAGTCGAAGCCAAGCCATACTTCACTCAAAGGAACCTCAAGTCAGAATCTTGAGAGTAAGGGTGACAACGCCAAGATAGATATCCCGAAGACGACCACGTCGGCGAAATCAACCTCGAAGGTAAGGGTATCTCAAAAGAAACCCCTAAAAGCGAGGAATAATAGGCTTGACAGTAGAAAAGGAAAATAGCCGCCATCTTACGCCAAAGTTGACAAAAGAAGACACCGGGACGATCTCTGTTATGCAGTTTACGATGCCGGTAATCCGATAGGCAAAATTCCAATAGATCAACAGAGTAAGGTAGAAGATCTGGTGAACAATAAGATAGTGGACCACGCAATCGCTTCAAAGGGCAAACAACCAATAGAGAGCGTGAGCTGCGAGTTCAGAATGGGCGTGATGTTGATGAGGTTGGCATCTCACCAATATGTGAGCATCCTAAAGAACTTGGACGACGCTAAGCTGGGACTGGCAAAGAAGAGCGAGCTTTCGGTGCTCTTAAAGTCCACTGTCTACATAAAAGGATGGGGCAGTAAACTGGCTAATGAACGTATACTGGAAATTCTTGGTGGTCAAAATGTTGAGCTGGCCGTGGAAAAATGGGACGTCTTTTATAGGAAGGAAGAACCTGAGGGAACTTTATTTGTAATAAGTATCGACCAGAAATCTATGGCTAGTCTTGCCAAGAATAAAGGTAGGGCTTACTTCGCCTCTAAAGCTGTCATATTCAAAATTGGGAAGGTGCCGATTGGAAGGGCTGTTACAACAAGCCTCAAAAAGGACACTAAAATACCTAAGACCACAACATCAGTAGCAACTACTGATAACGTTAAGTTATCAAATCCTAAAAGCGAGAAAGATACCACTAACTCGTTAAAAGAAGGTGCAGCTGCCCTTTCCAAAATTGGGGAGGTGCCGATTGAAAGGGATGTCAACCTGTCTGCTATGCAGACGATGTCGTAATACTTTTAAAGGGAAAGGATCCAAATTACTTTGTAGAAGAGCTGAGGTGGCTCTGAATACGGCCTTGAGCTGGGCTCAACCGAGAGGCCTCAATGTTAACCCGGCAAAAACGGAAATCTGTCTTTTCACAAGAAATACAAAAATGTCTACGTATACTGAACCTTGCTTCCTGGGCAAGAAGATACCAGTGACAAAGTTAAGTACTTAGGTGTTATCCTCGACCGGAAATTAAAATGGAGACACTACATAGATGATAGGATTAACAAGGCACATCGGTGCTGGGCGATTTTTAGAGAACTATAGGCATGAAATGGGGTCTTAGTCCTATTATGACAAATTGGCTTTATAAAACTGTAATTAGACCAATTCTAGCTTATGCTTCAATAATCTGGTGGACTGCTTTAGACATAAAGGGTTATAGGACATGTCATCAATGTATACTGGACACATTGGAAGGTTATACACAATCATCGGACTTGCCTGATCGTATACCAGACACAGAATATGTCGGAAACTTTGAAACGCTGATCCCAGATAGAATGTCTTGGTCAAGCGGAACATTAGAGCAAATACCATTAGGAATCCGTTGTTACACAGATGGCTCTAAATTGGGGGACAAAGTGGGGCTGGGTTTCTATATTGAAGACCCAGAAACAGAAATATACCACCGTTTACCAAATCATAACACACACTTCCAGGCAGAAGTACGAGCAATAACGGAATGCGTAAATTGGATTAGAATAAATATGGCGCCCACAGCGCTTAATATACTTTTGCCGACAGCTTATTAAAAATGCTTAAGAACACGACAATGTTCCAAAAAAAAAAAAACTGGTTGAAAAAAAAGCGATATAATTATTTCCATGATTTCTTTTCAAAAATCGTCAAATAAATTTTCTTTATTATAGAAAATTGATTAAGAAATTAAAAAAAGGAGAAAATTTATTATAAAAATATTAAATTTTTTAGAAAATACATAGTAATTTTAATGCTAAATAGTGAGTTTTTAATAATCGGTTAATTAATAGAAATTATTCGGTTTATTCGTTATTTGACAATTTTCATTTATTCGAACGATTAATCGTCAAAAATTAATCGATTAACCGAACGACGAATAATCGTTTGAATACTCTAATAAATATTAAAGTAATTTATGCAAAATTTGATGAATATAGTTCTATATTTTCCTAGGTAAACAATATTTTGTAAGATTCTAGCTCTAATAATTTCTCAGATATACGAATTTTTAGATAAATTTAAAGTTCTTTGTGCAAAATTTTAAGAAGTTAGTTGTATTAGTTTCCCAGATAAACGAATTTTTTATCTTATTAATATGGGAGGTCGGGAGGTCGACTACCCCTCGTGGGTAGTCCGCAAATTTAAGATTCTAACTATAATAGTTTCCAAGATAAACAAATTTTTGTATTTAATTTATATGGGAGGTGCCACGCTCTCTAACACTAGTCCCCTCTCTTTTTATCCCACATAATCATATTGACACTGAATTGGATCCGACAAAATTTGAGGACTCTAACTGTTATTTTATTTCAAGATAAACAAATTTTTGTATTTAACTAATATGGGAGGTGCCGCTTCCCTCATTGGTAGTCCGCCAATTTATTAACCAAAATGTTTACATGGATGTTAGAGATTCTAACTGTAATAGTTTCTAAGATAAACGAATTTTTGTATTTAATTATATGGGAGGTGGCACGCTCCCTAACGCTAGTCGGCCCACTTTTTGTTCTAAATAATCATATTGACACTAAAATGGCTCCAACATAATTTGAGGAATCTTTCTGTTATATTATCTCAAATATACGGATTTTATATTTTCATAATATGGGCGTGGCTCCTCGCCTTGTAATTTCAATATTTCAATAGAAAGTAGCGTATTACCTATTCCAGACATACAGTAATACGCTGTAAAAATTTCAAGAAAATTGGTTCAGCCGTTTAGTAGTCTATAACGTTCAAACATAAACACACATTCATTTTTATACCCTTCACCTTCGTGAGAAGGGTATATATAAGTTTGTCATTCCGTTTGTAATTTCTATAATACAATTTTCCGACCCTATAAAGTATATATATTCTGGATCCTTATAGATAGCGGAGTCGATTAAGCCATGTTCGTCTGTCTGTCTGTTGAAATCAGTTTTTAGAGGTCCCCAGATATCGGCGAGATCCGAATCTTCAATAATTCAGTTAGACATGCTTTCGAGAAGATCGCTATTTAAAATCAGCAAAATCGGTCTATAAATAGCGGAGATATGAGCAAAAATCCGAGACAACCTCTGAAAATTTCATAAAAAAGCCACATTTTTTTCATGCTTTGTTAAAAAAGCAACAACAACACCGTGAATTGGATAAAGATGTACATGTGCGTGTGTAGATGTATTTGGTTTTATTCAGCTGTGTATTTTTCTTGTATGTTTGGATGCTGTGGGCGTCATTGAGTTGTGTATTTTGTTTTTGTAAATTCTGTTCGTATATTTGGATGTAGGTTGTTTTTTTTTGCGTTGTTTATTTTGTTTTTCTGTGTTTTTCGTTATGTATGTTTAGATGTCTGTTAGTTTAGATGCCTTGTGTATTTTGTTTTTTATTTCGTTTAGCGTTGTTGTTGTTCATTTTGTTTAGCTTTTGGTATAATATTAATGTAGTCGGGAAAAAATTTTTAAAACTTATGTGTTTAAAATACACTATGGTGAAGGGTCTATAAGATTCGGCACAGCTGAATATAGCACTCTTACTTATGTATATTTTTATATATAGATATACATAGATAAATAATTCTTTGAAAAAATATTGATAAAATATTTTAAATATTTATCGTAGAAGGTTTGTAGGTTTTTTGTGTAAATATATGTGCACGTAGTGCTTGTCATATAGACAACATAAATATCTTAAGACTGTGTAAATCGAACAATCTTAAATTTGGTGGCAAATAATATTTAAGTACCGTTAACGGTTTACTCGTGAAACATCCAGCAAAGACTATAAACTTGGCAACAAAACTCGCTTAAGCCGAATGAAACTAATGAAAATATAATAATTCATTCGTAATATCTTAACCCGAATGAAATAAAAGTAAGCTTAATAATTTATTCGCAATATCTTACGCCGAATAAATGATTTTTGTTTTTATGACAGATCCATCAACTGTGGCGAGATAGTGGTTCATAGAATCGCATCTGAATTCTGTTCATTAGAGACAGAAGCCATTTCTGTATGCTGAATATGAAGCAAAACGGTGCCTTTTATTGCAAATGAAACAATTACTTTTAACTTTACAATTGCTGATGTTATGCATTCTCGAAAGGCAATTAGTAGGGTTGGCTGAGCAGTTGAATATGTGATAGGTATCATGAGGACCCAGACCACATGCAGGACATTCGTTGGGGACGGCACGGTCTATACGTGACCAGTAGGCATTAAGCCTGTTGCTCTATCCCGATCTTAGTTGTGGCAGAACTACTTTTGTTTTCCGCGGCAGGTTTTCTTCCGTGTCTGCTATGGGCGGTGGGCGACCTCCAAGAACGAAATTCATGCGGTATCCTGCGACCGCGGAATTTATGGCGACTCTGTGAATGTCGTTCAAAGCTGCCGAATACGAGGACTGATCCAGTGGATGCCGCACATATCTGCATATGTGTTCCTCGTATATACGAAGATCCTTCCTGACATTCCTCGGGGAGTATCCAATTGTGTGATGTAAAAATTTGGATGACTTCTCCGATGAGGAGGAACTGTTTGGTTAACATGACATTGTGTTCCTTGACTGGAAGGACCTTCGTTTCCTCGTGCAGGTGATGTTCCAAGCAAATTTGCAAGCAGCCCGTTACAGTCCTTAGGGCGGCATTTTGGCAGCTTTGGATGTTTCTCCCCTGGGTATCACTTAGAGAAGGTGACCACACTGGAGCAGCATAGTTAACCACTGACCGACCAATCGTTTTATATGTAGCCAACAAGGTTTCTTTATCCATACCGCAAGTGCTGCCGGCTTGCGCTTTGAGGACCTTATATCTACTTCGCAATTTGTGCGTGATTGCAGTGGCGTGAGCAGAGGAAGTAAAGAGGCTATCAAATGTGACCCCCAAAATTTTTGGGTGGTGCGCGGTCGGAATTTGGACTCCATCGGCCACGATGCCAAGGTTTAGGTTTACCTCCTTCGTCCAGTTGGTAAAAAGTGTTGTTGACGACTTCGCTGGTGATAATTGCAGGTTCGCGCAGTGAAGAACTGATGTACTTCGTGGAAATAACCATTCACCAGAACGCATAATTCATCAATGTTGTGGCCCGTCGTTATGATTGTACAGTCGTCCGCATATGAAATCACTTCCACGCCTTGTGGAGGTGTGGGGAGCTTAGAGAGGTAGAAGCTAAACAAAAGTGGCGATAGTACTCCACCTTGAGGTACGCCTTGGAGCGTCCTACTATGGTGGAGCGTTATGATCCATCTCTTCGTGTTGTTGGGCATTGTGGATTGCAGGATATCCTCGAAGAGTGTGGCGTGACTGATAGTATCGAAGGCCTTCGTCAGGTCAAGATCCACTAGGACCGTCCTTGCACAGGGCCTCTGCTAATTTAAGCCTTGTGAGATCTGAGTGGCAATGGCGGTTAATGCTGTGGTGGTGCTGTGAATTTTGCGGAAGCCATGCTGGTGACGAGCTGCTGTTAGGTGGCTGGACACTGGGGGAGGAGAAGCGCCTCAAGAGTCTTCGCGACTGCTGATAGGAGGGAAATCGGCCTGTATGAGGTGTTTTAACATCAGCATGGATACATAGTTAACCACTGACCGACCAATCGTTTTATATGTAGCCAACAAGGTTTCTTTATCCATACCCCAAGTGCTGCCGGCTAGCGCTTTGAGGACCTTATTTCTACTTCCCAATTTGTGCGAGATTGCAGTGGCGTGAGCTGAGGAAGTAAAGAGGCTATCAAATGTGACCCCCAAAATTTTTTGGTGGTGCACGGTCGGAATTTGGACTCCATCGACCTCGATGCCAAGGTTTAGGTTTACTTCCTTCGTCCAGCTGGTAAAAAGTGTTGTTGACGACTTCGCTGGTGATAATTTCAGGTTACGCGCAGTGAAGAACTGATGTATTTCGTGGAGATAACCATTCACCAGAAGGCATAATTCATCAATGTTGTGGCCCGTCCCCATGATTGTACAGTCGTCCACATATCAAATCACTTCCACGCCTTGTGGAGGTGTGGAGAGCTTAGAGAGGTAGAAGTTAAACAAAAGTGGCGATAGTACACCACCTTGAGGTACGCCTTGTTTAACTCTACGGGGTTTGGAGCGTCTGTCTCTAAACTGGCGTGACTGACAGTGTTGAAGGCCTTTGACAGGTCAAGAGCCACTAGGACCGTCGTTTCACAGGGCCTCTGTTGCCTTGTGAGATCTGAGTGGCAATGGCGGTTAATGCTGTGGTGGTGCTGTGCATTTTGCGGAAGCCATGCTGGTGACAAGCTGCTGTTAGGTGGCTGGACAGCTGGGGGAGGAAAAGCGCCTCAAGAGTCTTCGTGACTGGTGATAGGAGGGAAATCGTCCTGTATGATTGTCCCACTGTCGCGTCTTTCCCAGGTTTTAAAATGGGAATGACTCTACCTTTTTCCAGGCTTCGGGTATTACGAGGCTGCTCAATGAATTGCCGGCAGAAAGCGCGCCAGCACCCTTCAGGGTCGGCAATGGGGATATCTGCAAACTTAATAGCGACCCTGTCATCCTTCTTCTATGGATATACGACCAGCAGGTATAAAGCGAGCAGCTGCTGAAATGACAGTTTCACGGAACTTCCTCTCTGAATGGTGTACGTTGGAGGGAAAATTTAGATCAGTGAAGATGCGTTCGGTGAATTCTCTGAAGCCGTTCCAGTCTGCTTTATATGGATATCATCCCAGATCTCCGGAGTGCAATCGAGGGTGTTAGCGGCGACGGTAATTATTGTTGCTACTGCTGTTGTTGTGATTGCAAGGGAGAGGGCGGAGGGGTAGCGTAGGAAGATGACGATGTTGTTGTCGACGACGCTGATGAATCTCGCCGTTGTAAGCGGCATGGGGCGACGAAATTTTCCGACCACTCTCGTTGATCGTTAAGTCCGGAGCAGTTCCTAAGATGACACCAGCCCAAACAAGAGTTTGGTGCAGTCGGTTCTGGCAGACTGTGCAGAACCATGGTCCGGGATTTAATTCAATTCCGGCACGGACCAAAAGGATGCGGAGCAGCAATGCCGGAAGATGTTGCTCCGCAGCAGAAAATTGTATTGTTGTTGCTGGGGTTGACAGCCCTTGGCCGAATAATTCGGATCATTCCGGTACGTAGAACCGGCTGTCGGGGAATGTTCCGGTCGATACAGCTGGTGCTGACTTGACAATCTTTGGCCGATTGAGAGTCGGGTCGTTCCGTAGCGGAGATCTAATTGTCATGGGAACAAACCCAATATACCCTCCCCACTAAAGTAGTATAGAAAATAAAAAGTAATTTTTGGACTTTTAACAGCAATTTTTGTAAATACAATCTCAAAGATAAATTTTTATTGAAGAAAATAACTCATACTAATTTTACAACATTTTTTAAAACTTCAGAATTACAACTTTGAAATACATAAGTATATATGTGGGCATGGCATCTCCCATATGAATTAAATATAAAAATTTCGTATATTGGGAAATTATTAGCTTTTTAAAACTTTTCATAGATTACATACATTAAAAATGCGGGGGTTATATAACCATATAATAACATGAGGACCAATGTATTAACTTTTTGAAATAGATCCAATAATAAAAAAGGCGGAATCGAACGAAACATTTTTCCAATAAGGACAGATATACTAAAATAATAGTATTTCCAATGTCCCAATAAAAGCAAAACTTGGTCCCAATAAAAACAGAAATTTCCATGGGAATGAAGAAAATATCCAAATATCGATAGGGTTATAAAATTGTTCTCAAAAACATGATAACATTTTCACCTCTTTTAATAAAAAATGTAACTAATATAAACTACCTTAACATTATTTATTGTAGGTTCACGATGGCAAAAATCTTAAAGGACGTTCAAATGATGCCAAGGCATCGGCTTGCCTTTATATTGCCTGTCGTCAAGAAGGTGTACCTCGTACATTTAAAGAAATTTGTGCTGTTAGCAAAATAAGTAAAAAAGAAATCGGAAGATGTTTTAAATTAACACTTAAAGCTTTAGAAACTAGTGTCGATTTGATAACTACAGCCGATTTTATGTCAAGATTTTGTGCAAACCTTGGTAATAATTATAAATTTCAAATACATATGAATATATTTTTATAAATATAATTCATTATTTCTATTATGATAGACCTACCGAATATGGTTCAACGAGCTGCTACACATATTGCAAAGAAAGCTGTTGAAATGGATATTGTGCCGGGAAGATCTCCTATTTCAGTTGCTGCAGCGGCGATATATATGGCATCACAGGTAACAAACTATCAATTTAAATTTTCGATAAAATATATCCAGACTTTGAAAATTTTTAAAGCAAATATAATCATAGTTACATCTTGTCTTGGTATCAGTCCTTATTATATTTTGAGTTGACAAGGCTCATTGAAATCTATCTAATGAATACATAATATTAATAAAAAATATTTATAGGCATCGGAGCATAAGCGTAGTCAAAAAGAAATCGGAGATATAGCTGGTGTAGCTGATGTGACAATAAGACAGTCGTATAAGCTAATGTATCCAGAAGCAGCTAAATTGTTCCCGGAAGACTTTAAATTTACTACACCAATTGAACAACTTCCACAGATGTAAAATAATTATTTATATTTCGCTTTTTTAAATAAGTTTATGTTTATTTTTAAACATGAAAATTTTTTATGTTATTTTTATAAGGAAATAAATATATATACATACATATATACTGTTTATTAGTTTGATATTATACTTTAATAAATCGTACATACATAAAGGAAGTCCGATATGCCATCCTCGTCCCTTTGTAAGGTTAATAGGTGCCACAACGTCTCTGTATTATTATTTATTCCTGGGACTGTGTAAGTATTCGTTGAATACAAAGCAAATAAAAGTAATCAAATCTATTTTCTTAAGTAAAAAAACCAATATTAAAAAATATCAACAGTAGTAAAAAAAAAAAAACGAATTCAAAACTGGTTAAAAATGCGAGTCGATCACACTTGTATTACAAATTTGTCCTTCTGTGTGTTGCATAAAGAAATATTCATCTGAGACCCAATAAAGTACATGTGGTCATAAGAGTGTCCCGAGAAACAACCTCTTTTATAATTTCATGTAATAATACCTCTCAATCGATGCGTATTAATGTACTAAATACGAGCAAAATAAGAAATATTTGTTTTTTCGTATGGTCCTCAGTTCCCTACCAGTAGTTGAAAATTCTGATCTTAGTATAATTTTTGGAAAATGATGTATGTACTCTTGTTGAGAGTTGTGTACTGTTTGATATAATAAGGCAAAAACATCTAAATGATAGCAAAAACATATCGAAATCAGTGATCAGTGTGATCAGTTCGAACTTTACGTACAAACAGCCTTTATACTTCAAAAAAATACATTTATTTTATTTTAAATTACAATATATTACAAATTATGAAATTTATTACATTTTTGAATACATATGAGTGAAAAAATGTATAAAATAATTAATAGCCATTGATTATTTGCATTTTGTCGATTAAAAGTAAACTCTAAATTATACTAATTGTACTTTATTCTTGTAACATGTATTTGTATTTTATTCTTATCTCGAAACATTTCGAACTTGTACCTTGACTTGTAAGTAATTTTTTAAGCACTCGCGCAGATGTCTAGTATATATCTTAATTTTTTTGAAATATTCCGCAAATTTGAGCTCATTACGGGAAAAATAATATAAAAATTTTTTAGAGTATTTTTGGTCCACATAATGATTTTTTGTGGGTTGAAGGTGTATATTATTTTCGCTTTTTATCGAAATAGGTGACAAAATTGTGGTAATATTCAGCTTAATAAAAAATATTAAAAAAATAGTTTAAAATTTGGTTTGGTTAATTTCACAATAAAAAATTTGTTTAAATAAAAATTTGTCTTTATATTATACTCCCGCTCACTTAAATAGGTTCACTGTTTTGATTATATTCAAATTCATTTTTTGCAAAAACTAATGGACTAATTAGTAATATTAGAATTTTAAATAATAACATGATGTCTTAGGTATCACTAGTGAGACAAACATCAGTGCAATACTTAATAACCCATTTTTAATATTTTTATTCTAAAATACTACGTTTTTGAACAATATTTTTTTGGCTTATTTGAATAGGTTCATCATCTTTAATTGACGAAATTAACAACAACTTGCATTTTCATGAAACTTTTTTATTTTATAAACATTTTTACAAGGTTTTAGAAAAGATTTACTAGGGAACAAATCCGATGTTTCTTAATATAACTCCGAAAATTCGAGATGATAAAGAGTTATAAAGATTCTTAAACAAGATGTTAATATCGCTTTTTATAACCATGTGTTCACGTGCAAACGGAAGAGGATTTCTCTTTACGAATGGCAATTGGAGTGGCTTTTATTAATTTTTTAATATTTCTAAAGCATTGACCCTTCTTACAATTCGTTTTAGTGTAGCTAGGCTTGCTGTAACATCTACTTTTTTTCTAATTCTTGCTACAGAATAACTTGACCTGGAGACAAATTTTATGAAATCTCTTCTATCCGCTTTTGTTTTTACTCAATATGTAGTTCCATTTATGCTTTCTTAATATTCAAATTGTTTTCCTATACAATATATAACATTCTGAATTTGCTCAATTTTTTTTTTTGCCAAATTTCTGTGATTTTGGACAGTTTCCAAAAACGCTTGAATTTTGTCATTTTATTCTTTAGTTAATGCCTAACCGCAACCTATTTGTTAAAAAATACATTGTCTATATTCACAGACACTAGAATATGAATGGATTTTACTCACTGCCAGCAGTAAACTGATTTTATTCTGATTGAACCTAATAAAGTGAGCCAAAAAAAAATATGACTAAAAACGTAGTATGTTAGAAAAAAAATATTAAAAATCCGCTATTAGGCATTGCGCTAATTTTTGTCTCACTAGTGATACCTAAGACATCATGTTATTATTTAAAATTTTAATATTACTAATCAGTCCATTAGTTTTTGCAAAAAATTAATTTGAATCTAATCAAAACAGTGAACCTATTTAAGTGAGCGGAAGTGTATATTACCTTGTGGATGTTTTATAAGAAGCGTATATCTTAGCGATTAGGAAGCTAATGCTAAATTTTTATGGCAGAAAGTGGCGAACAATATTTAAGCCGATACCGATAGCGGTTTTACTCGTTAAAATTTAGAAAAATATCCCTACCCTAGGGTGTAAAAAAGGAAATGTACTAAATCCTAACAAATATCAAATAATCAAAAACGTAAATACACGTAAGAAAAACGAACTTAAACATCGCCGGCCACCTTGCAACAACATAGGACGTTGCAACTAGGGATGCCAAACGGGAATTCCCGGGATTTGAAAGTACAGAAAACCGGGATTTTTAAAAATGAATTCCAGGGGATTCTCGGGATTTTAAAATCCCGAAGTTTAAGTGTTTTCCCGCTAAATTTAAACATAAACTATTAAATAAGAGAATTTTAATAGTTTTTGATTAAAAAAATAAGCAGGATCACAAAATTTTAAATATTCCGGCCTAATTTTAAATCAAATTACATTATTTATTGAGTAATTTTTAGACTTAAGATGACTATACTAATTTACAATATGAATTTACGGTTATATAAAATGTATTTATGCTGAATTTCACCATGTCACTTGTCTTTTTAAGCGAATTGTGGACATTAAAGTCATTTTTTAAGGCTTTGTAAGGGAGCTGGGTCAAATAGGCCCGAAATTCAACAGGGTCTTCAAGGCTAGTATAAAACATAGTTGTGCCGCTTTTTGTCGATATACGAGTATATTAAATATAATTATGAGCTATTAGGGGCAAACCCCTCATATAATATGGGTATATCATAATCTATGATGGCAGTCAACCTTTTAATAAGATGGCGAGTTGATAATTCTCTTATTTGGTTAAAATGACACGATATATAACTGGAAATAATATTGCTGATAGCTTGGCAAAAGCTGGAACTACGATGCCTATACTTGATATAGACCAGTTTTGTAGTAGTTCCCTAGCGGCCATTAAAAACCATAAATCCGATGTTCAGCTGAAGACGGTTGGTCACGTTAGTGGTGTATATTGAAAGCACTGTATTTAAAAAACTATTTTATTTTTTTATTTTATTTAACAATATTTAATAACCCAGCCTATAGGCCATAAGAGGTTACAAATTTCTACTTCACAATAATTCTTCCAATACAAATTAAGTATTTATATATAAATAAAATTACATCTAATTTTTTTAAAATAATATACTATATAAAATAACGATAGGACAATTAAAATGTAGCGCATTGATCATAAATAAATTCCTACATAATTTGCAATCAAACAAATGTAATTCAAAGAAGCAAAACAGGTTAAAATTAAGAAAAGTATGTAGAAATCATAAACAATCCCAAAAATGTACTCGCAGAACCAATCAATATGTCATACAGCAACTATATGGCAAATAACACTCCGGACTGTAAAGGACATAGGTAATACAAATCAGACAGAAACATGAAGCTATAAAACACCTATCAGTTGAACCTTCTGTGAAGAAATAAAAGTCAATTGTAAGTAAGTTTTAAACTACCCCAAAAAAATATCGACTCATGTAAAAGAATTTAAATACCAAAATTACCAATCAATTACATAATAATAAATTTCAAGACTAACTTTAAAAGAACAAAGTGAAAGACAATTCCTTAAGAGTAAAAATATATAATAGCAGAAAAAATCCTCACGAACACAAAACTCCATGCATACAATAACAGTCGCAAATCATCTTCCACCAAAACAGTCACAAAGTAAATTCATCCAAATCAGCAATATTGACTGAGCAATCACAACATCCTTAAACCACACAACATTCCTCCATTTCAAAGATAACAGAAATTTCCCAAAATTGGCAAACAATCTCAAAGAAAATCATATCACAAATCAGTCAATACTAGATAAAAAACCAATGCATAACATGCAATTAAAATGATATGAACCAACAACAATAATTAGGCAACCAATAATACCAAAGCAACAGTCTAAAATACTTGCATTATAACATACCTTAAAAGAAACAAATAACAGTAATTAGTGAGTAATATGAGGGACTAATACAACATAAATAAAAATCTTATCAAAATAAGTAAGAGTGCTATATTCGGCTGAGCCGAATCTTATATACCCTTCACCATAGTGTATTTTAAACATCTTTTATAAATTTTAAACTTTTTCCCAACTTCATTATTATTACATCAAAAGCTAAACAAAAAGAACAACAACAACGCTAAACGAAATAAAAAACAAAATACACAAGGCATCTAAACCAACAGACATCTAAACATACATAACGAATAACACAGAAAAACAAAAATAACAACGCAATGAAGCCAACAGCATCCAAACATACAAAAAAATACACAGCTGAATAAAACCAAATACATCTACACACACACGTGTACATCTCTAATATACAGTGTTGTTGTTGCTTTTTTAACAAAGCATGAATAAAATATGACATTTTTTGATGAAATTTTCAGAGGTTATCTCGGATTTTTGCTCATATCTCCGTTATTTACCCACCGATTTTCTTGATTTTAAATAGCGATCTTCTCGAAAGCATGTCTAATGGGATTATTAAAGATTCTGATCTCGCCGATATCTGGTGTCCTCTAAAAACTGATTTCAACAGACAGACGGACATGGCTTAATCGACTCCGCTATCTATAAGGATCCAGAATATATATATACTTTATAGGGTCGGCATGTGAACAAAAGACCTACAATGGCAGAAGCAGACCTCCATGGTGGTCTGCGGACATTGCGAAATCTCGAAGAGAGTCGCGAAGGCTATTTAATGAGGCAAAGAAAACAGGAAACTGGATTTCTTACAAGACCTCTGTAAATAGATTAAAAAATCTGATAAGAAATGCAAAGCGCAAATCTTGGAGAACCTTCTGTAGCGGCGTGGAAGGTTCCTCCGAGACCAGTCGACTTCGCAAAGTCTTATCGTCAACTCCTCCTGTCCCGAGTTTCATTCAGAAATCATGTGGAAACTGGACGACCAGCAGCCAGGAAACTTTGGAAGTTCTAATGGCTACGCATTTTCCAGGCTGTTAATCTCCTGAAAACAGAATTGACATGCAGCTCTCAAATCTTCCAGCTGATACCAAAATATCCATAAATGAAGATAGGATCAACTGGGCAATTAAGAGTTTTGACCCATTTAAATCACCGGGTCCTGATGGTATTATACCTGCGGATTTGCAACATAATGCTGTCCATCTAATGCCTTGGCTAATTCGGTTATATACTGCCTGCCTTAAATGGTCGTATATACCAGAACCCTGGACCAAGTGTAAAGTGGTCTTTATCCTGAAAGGGGGAAAGACCTCTCACACGAAGCCAAAGGACTTCAGACCAATTAGTCTGTCCTCCTTTCTTCTCAAAACACTGGAAAGGATCATTGATATACATCTGAGAATGAGTATCAATCCTGACCTCTTATCAGCGTCCCAACATGCCTATAAGAAAGGTAAATCCGTTGAGACTGCGCTACACTCGCTAGTGGGTCACATAGAAAAGACTCTAGAGCAAGGGGAGTACACACTTGTTGCCTTTCTTGATATTGAGGGGGCTTGTCGATAATATCGGCTTTACATGGCCTGGGAATAAACCAGCCTATTCAAGCTTTCATAAAGAGACTACTGACTAAAAGGGTCATCGTCTCGGAAATGGGAGCAGCAAATGTCACGAAAGTGGCTAGTCGCGGAACTCCACAAGGTGGAGTTCTGTCTCCATTACTATGGAACCTTGCATTGAATCCCCTTCTCATGGAACTTAGGTCCAAGGGCTTTGGGGTCATTGCGTATGCGGACGACGTGTCTTTCATAGTATCTGGAAAATACCTGGACACTATATCGCATAGAATGGAAACTGCCCTTAGATCACTTAGTACCTGGAGTACAAACAGCGGACTAAGCGTAAATCCAGCTAAAACGGAACTTGTTCTCTTCACCAGGAAATACAAGTTACCCACTTTCACTCTCCCTCGTTTGAATGGGGTCGAGCTAAAGTTATCTGATAGTGCAAAATATCTAGGAGTCATCCTGGATTCAAAACTATCATGGCATCTGAACACTCAATCCAGAGTGGACAAAGCGGCTGCGGCCCTATACTCATGTAGGAGAGCAATAGGCAAATCCTGGGGTATTAATCCCAAGAATACCAAATGGCTCTTCGACATGGTAGTCAAGCCCATACTGATGTATGGAGCACTCGTCTGGTGGAAATCCCTACTATTGGACGTCCACCGAAAGAGATTTGAAGGTATCCTTCGCGCAGCGGCGCTAATGATAACAGGTGCCCTTCGTACCACTCCATCAAAGGCTCTCTTTGTCATGATGAATTGGTTACCTGTTGATCTAATGGCTCAGGAGGTTGCCCTCAACTCAGCGATTAGACTCAGTACAATCGGTAGGTGGCATATGACTAAGTCAGGCCACTCTACCATAATCAACTTCCTAGGAGCAATGCCAGGAAACATTGATTATTGCATCCCCAAACCATCTTTTGATATAAGCTTTTCAGTGTCGATTCAACACGACCCAAATGAGATGGAATCTATCCTCCGTGACGGTTCGTATCAGGTCTTCACCGATGGCTCTAAATCGAAAGATGGCGTGGGCGGTGGCTTCTATATTGCACATACTGGAACGGAAGTTTCTTTCAAACTTCCTGACCAATGTAGTGTACTTCCGGCTGAATTATCAGCCATAAAACGGGCTGCAAACTGGCTCAGGTTCTATCGAATATACCAGGAAGATATTCGAATTTATACCGACAGTCAGGCTGCCCTAAGGGCTATAAGTGGTGTTTATACAACATCACACTTGGTCCTAGAATGCCGGGCATCTCTAAATGAGATGGCGAAGCATTCCACAGTGGGACTGTATTGGATTCCAGGTCATCGACAGATACCTGGTAATACCATCGCGGACTCTCTTGCGAAAGTGGGTTCCTCACTAGCGACAGAGTACACCGACAATTTCGTTGGCATTCCGCTTTCAAGCTGCAAGCGCTCGATTCGCGAAAAACTCCACGAGCTTGCGCAACACAGATGGTCGACTGAGGCTACCTGTAGACTGGCGAGGATCATGTGGCCGTCTTATGACCCACGAAGATCACGAGTCCTAATTCAGTTTCCGAGAACAAATCTTCGAAACTTGATTGCAGTGGTGACTGGCCACTGGCCTTTTGGGCTCCATAGACCTTCCTAGTAATGACTTCTGCAGGAGCTGTCAAGACGAAGAGGAGAGTACTGTTCACTTCCTCTGTCAGTGTCCTGCCCTAGCGGAGCATAGATCGAATCTGCTAGGAGCGAATGTCATGCACGATTTAACGGACCTATCTGAGGCTGACATCCGAAGGATAGACTCCTTTATTCGTGCGACAAAATGGTTTGGATAGGAAACCAGAGTAGATGGGTCGAAGTGTAATAATACGCCGACCGTTTTCTTTCTCTTTTCAGGTACCACAAAGGGATCATAATATGGACCCAAGAGTGCCCCTAATGCGAACTGCAAGGGACAGCCTGATAACCTAACCTAACCTTATAGGGTCGGAAAATTATATTATAGAGATTACAAACGGAATGACAAACTTATATATACCTTCTCACGAAGGTGAAGGGTATAAAAAAGGTCTCACATAAAGAACACAGAGAACTACAAGAAAAATACCAATTTAAGAAACCCTGCATGTTAAATAAAATAATCAGTTAAAGAAAGTAAAAGAAAATACAAAGTTCCAACTTCTAATAATATAACAATAAGATATTAAAAATAATCTTGAATAATAATAAAAAAACAATTAGGCAGACAACAAAGTTCGAAGTATTAATCCAAACAACACAAATAATCCTCATCCAAGCAATTACAAGAAAAACACTAATGATACCTCATTTACATATAACCAGCAAATTTTTATCAGTCAATGATGCATATTCAATGATGCACCCACATATGTAATTGACGATTAAAAATAATGTATTCAGCTAAATCATTTAAAATTTCAATACTAATATCAATAACCACATAAAATGAATTATTTTTCAGTGTTCAGAAACTCAGTTTCCTTAACGTAATTCTTAAGAATCTTCCAATCAGTGTTAGTCAGGAATGTTATTCCCGGAATAACATCACTTCCAAGATACTTGGATCTAACTTCGACGAATACCTGACAGTGGCAAATAAAGTATTCCAGAGTTTCACTCTTCACATTCTCTACATACGTCTGTATTCGCACGTATTTTGCATAAATGTGCTCGTAATCCTGTGTGTTCACTCAGAATAACATCACTTCCAAGATAATTGGATCTAACTTCGACGAATACCTGACAGGGGCAAATAAAGTATTCCAGAGTTTCACTCTTCACATTCTCTACATACGTCTGTATTCGCACGTATTTTGCATAAATGTGCTCGTAATCCTGTGTGTTCACTCAGAATATGTACTATCATACTAACTTCAGACTTGATCATTTTGAGAAGATTTTTCGTATTGCTCTCATCAGGATCACCTGATAGGATTTTCGTGGTTCTACTCACTGTTTCATTATTTCAAGAGGTCTTATGGGATTCTCAGCTTTTGTTGCGTCGAATGGTTTTGCGTTTGTCAGGTTAACTGCCACGACTATCGACTACACCCGAGTGGGCTGGTACCCATATGTTGTGAACCTTACCTATGGGAGAGTATTCAGTTAAAGCTTACTTACAATCCAAAGTACTAAAATATTTTTTTTATAAAAGTTTGTAATTTCTGAAATATATTTATACATGTTTAAATTGGAATGGGCGTTATATGTTGATATCCCTCAATGTTAAAATTTTTTAATATAATTTGATGAAGATTGCTACACAATTTCTTTCCCAGAAAATGCATGGTATCTCATAGCTACGATACTATACGAAATTGTTCTTTCAAAAATGTTATATTTAAAGCACTCATAGCGCTGTTATAAAGTCTCGAAAAAGGACAAAAATCGGACATAATATCTCAGATTCCAGATGTGATGGAGAAAATATGAAGAAATATTCGAACACAGCGCAGATTGATCGTTTAACTTAGTCTCAAGGTTTCAACTATTTTAACATTTTGTATGATAATATTGAATAGAAACGCCTACTAAAGCTGTTTCCTACAACTTTTATTTGATACATTTTGGAGAATAAGTGCCAAAAAAATTGAAAAAGTATTTTAAATTTTAAAGAAACATTATCCCATATTCTAATTCTCTTGTTACTTCGAAACGATGTATTCAAAGTTCACATACAAAAAAAAATATTTTAACATACATACGCAGAAAAAACTGAAAATGAGTTTTAATTTTCAAAATAGTTGTATCAAGCAAGTTTTGCACCTATAACCAAAATGATGATATCAATTACTAAATTTGTAAAAAAATAAAAATATATATTTTTTCCAAATAACGAATTAATCAGAACAATTAATGTCAACAATTGAAACAAGATTTAACATTGATTAATTCATTAATTGTATAAATTAATTAATTATTTAATAAATATAAAATTGACATTTTATTAATTTATTAATCAAACAATTATGGTAATATAAGTAATTCATCATATTGAATAAGGGATGGAAAAAGTGATTTTGTTTCAGTATCAAATAATATTTCAGAGAGTACTTTTTTTGGATCTTAAAGTACTTAGGTTAGGTTAGGAGGATGTGCACTACATCAAATCTGAAGAAATACACCTAGGCCACAATCAGGCCTGTTGTTCGCTCCTTAGCATGAAAAAAAAAGAACTGAATGAATTATTTTTCAGTGTTCAGAAACTCAGTTTCCTTAACGTAATTCTTAAGAATCTTCCAATCAGTGTTAGTCAGGAATGTTATTCCCGGAATAACATCACACTTCCAAGATACTTGGATCTAATTTCGACGACGAATGCCTGGCAGTGGCAAATAAAGTATTCCAGAGTTTCACTCTTCACATTCTCTACATACGTCTGTATTCGCACGTATTTTGCATAAATGTGCTCGTAATCCTGTGTGTTCACTCAGAATATGTACTATCATACTAACTTCAGACTTGATCATTTTGAGGAGATTTTCCGTATTGCTCTCATCAGGATCACCTGAAAGGATTTTCGTGGTTCTACTCACTGTTTCATTATTTCAAGAGGTCTTATGGGATTCTCAGCTTTTGTTGCGTCGAATGGTTTTGCGTTTGTCAGGTTAACTACCACGACTATCGACTACAATGATGCATATTCAATGATGCACCCACATATGTAATTGACGATTAAAAATAATGTATTCAGCTAAATCATTTAAAATTTCAATACAAATATCAATAACCACATAAAATGAATTATTTTTCAGTGTTCAGAAACTCAGTTTCCTTAACGTAATTCTTAAGAATCTTCCAATCAGTGTTAGTCAGGAATGTTATTCCCGGAATAACATCACTTCCAAGATACTTGGATCTAACTTCGACGAATACCTGGCAGTGGCAAATAAAGTATTCCAGAGTTTCACTCTTCACATTCTCTACATACGTCTGTATTCGCACGTATTTTGCATAAATGTGCTCGTAATTCTGTGTGTTCACTCAGAATATGTACTATCATACTAACTTCAGACTTGATCATTTTGAGAAGATTTTCCGTATTGCTCTCATCAGGATCACCTGATATATATTTTTTCCAAATAACGAATTAATCAGAACAATTAATGTCAACAATTGAAACAAGATTTAACATTGATTAATTCATTAATTGTATAAATTAATTAATTATTTAATAAATATAAAATTGACATTTTATTAATTTATTAATCAAACAATTATGGTAATATAAGTAATTCATCATATTGAATAAGGGATGGAAAAAGTGATTTTGTTTCAGTATCAAATAATATTTCAGAGAGTACTTTTTTTGGATCTTAAAGTACTTAGGTTAGGTTAGGAGGATGTGCACTACATCAAATCTGAAGAAATACACCTAGGCCACAATCAGGCCTGTTGTTCGCTCCTTAGCATGAAAAAAAAGAACTGAATGAATTATTTTTCAGTGTTCAGAAACTCAGTTTCCTTAACGTAATTCTTAAGAATCTTCCAATCAGTGTTAGTCAGGAATGTTATTCCCGGAATAACATCACTTCCAAGATACTTGGATCTAATTTCGACGAATGCCTGGCAGTGGCAAATAAAGTATTCCAGAGTTTCACTCTTCACATTCTCTACATACGTCTGTATTCGCACGTATTTTGCATAAATGTGCTCGTAATCCTGTGTGTTCACTCAGAATATGTACTATCATACTAACTTCAGACTTGATCATTTTGAGGAGATTTTCCGTATTGCTCTCATCAGGATCACCTGAAAGGATTTTCGTGGTTCTACTCACTGTTTCATTATTTCAAGAGGTCTTATGGGATTCTCAGCTTTTGTTGCGTCGAATGGTTTTGCGTTTGTCAGGTTAACTACCACGACTATCGACTACAATGATGCATATTCAATGATGCACCCACATATGTAATTGACGATTAAAAATAATGTATTCAGCTAAATCATTTAAAATTTCAATACAAATATCAATAACCACATAAAATGAATTATTTTTCAGTGTTCAGAAACTCAGTTTCCTTAACGTAATTCTTAAGAATCTTCCAATCAGTGTTAGTCAGGAATGTTATTCCCGGAATAACATCACTTCCAAGATACTTGGATCTAACTTCGACGAATACCTGGCAGTGGCAAATAAAGTATTCCAGAGTTTCACTCTTCACATTCTCTACATACGTCTGTATTCGCACGTATTTTGCATAAATGTGCTCGTAATCCTGTGTGTTCACTCAGAATATGTACTATCATACTAACTTCAGACTTGATCATTTTGAGAAGATTTTCCGTATTGCTCTCATCAGGATCACCTGATAGGATTTTCGTGGTTCTACTCACTGTTTCATTATTTCAAGAGGTCTTATGGGATTCTCAGCTTTTGTTGCGTCGAATGGTTTTGCGTTTGTCAGGTTAACTGCCACGACTATCGACTACACCCGAGTGGGCTGGTACCCATATGTTGTGAACCTTACCTATGGGAGAGTATTCAGTTAAAGCTTACTTACAATCCAAAGTACTAAAATATTTTTTTATAAAAGTTTGTAATTTCTGAAATATATTTATACATGTTTAAATTGGAATGGGCGTTATATGTTGATATCCCTCAATGTTAAATTTTTTAATATAATTTGATGAAGATTGCTACACAATTTCTTTCCCAGAAAATGCATGGTATCTCATAGCTACGATACTATACGAAATTGTTCTTTCAAAAATGTTATATTTAAAGCACTCATAGCGCTGTTATAAAGTCTCGAAAAAGGACAAAAATCGGACATAATATCTCAGATTCCAGATGTGATGGAGAAAATATGAAGAAATATTCGAACACAGCGCAGATTGATCGTTTAACTTAGTCTCAAGGTTTCAACTATTTTAACATTTTGTATGATAATATTGAATAGAAACGCCTACTAAAGCTGTTTCCTACAACTTTTATTTGATGCATTTTGGAGAATAAGTGCCAAAAAAATTGAAAAAGTATTTTAAATTTTAAAGAAACATTATCCCCATATTCTAATTCTCTTGTTACTTCGAAACGATGTATTCAAAGTTCACATACAAAAAAAAATATTTTAACATACATACGCAGAAAAAACTGAAAATGAGTTTTAATTTTCAAAATAGTTGTATCAAGCAAGTTTTGCACCTATAACCAAAATGATGATATCAATTACTAAATTTGTAAAAAAATAAAAATATATATTTTTTCCAAATAACGAATTAATCAGAACAATTAATGTCAACAATTGAAACAAGATTTAACATTGATTAATTCATTAATTGTATAAATTAATTAATTATTTAATAAAATATAAAATTGACATTTTATTAATTTATTAATCAAACAATTATGGTAATATAAGTAATTCATCCTATTGAATAAGGGATGGAAAAAGCGATTTTGTTTCAGTATCAAATAATATTTCAGAGAGTACTTTTTTTGGATCTTAAAGTACTTAGGTTAGGTTAGGAGGATGTGCACTCTATCAAATCTGAAGAAATACACCTAGGCCACAATCAGGCCTGTTGTTCGCTCCTTAGCATGAAAAAAAAGAACTGAATGAATTATTTTTCAGTGTTCAGAAACTCAGTTTCCTTAACGTAATTCTTAAGAATCTTCCAATCAGTGTTAGTCAGGAATGTTATTCCCGGAATAACATCACTTCCAAGATACTTGGATCTAACTTCGACGAATGCCTGGCAGTGGCAAATAAAGTATTCCAGAGTTTCACTCTTCACATTCTCTACATACGTCTGTATTCGCACGTATTTTGCATAAATGTGCTCGTAATCCTGTGTGTTCACTCAGAATATGTACTATCATACTAACTGCAGACTTGATCATTTTGGAGGATTTTCCGTATTGCTCTCATCAGGATCACCTGAAAGGATTTTCGTGGTTCTACTCACTGTTTCATTATTTCAAGAGGTCTTATGGGATTCTCAGCTTTTGTTGCGTCGAATGGTTTTGCGTTTGTCAGGTTAACTGCCACGACTATCGACTACTCCCGAGTGGGCTGGTACCCATATGTTGTGAACCTCTGGGAGAGTATTCAGTTAAAGCTTACTTACAATCCAAAGTACTAAAATATTTTTTTTATAAAAGTTTGTAATTTCTGAAATATATTTATACATGTTTAAATTGGAATGGGCGTTATATGTTGATATCCCTCAATGTTAAAATTTTTTAATATAATTTGATGAAGATTGCTACACAATTTCTTTCCCAGAAAATGCATGGTATCTCATAGCTACGATACTATAGGAAATTGTTCTTTCAAAAATGTTATATTAAAAGCACTCATAGCGCTGTTATAAAGTCTCGAAAAAGGACAAAAATTGGACATAATATCTCAGATTCCAGATGTGATGGAGAAAATATGAAGAAATATTCGAACACAGCGCAGATTGATCGTTTAACTTATATGTTGTTTCTAGATAACGTGTGAGTAGTTTGAGTTTGTTATTGTAACAAAAACAAAATACAAGTAAAATTTGTGCTCAAACTACTCGCTCGGTATCTAGAAACATCACATTAGTCTCAAGGTTTCAACTATTTTAACATTTTGTATGATAATATTGAAGAGAAACGCCTACTAAAGCTGTTTCCTACAACTTTTATTTGATGTATTTTGGAGAATAAGTGCCAAAAAAATTGAAAAAGTATTTTAAATTTTAAAGAAACGTTTATCCCCATATTCTTATTATCTTGTTACTTCGAAACGATGTATTCAAAGTTCACATACAAAAAAATATTTTAACATACATACACAGAAAAAACTGAAAATGAGTTTTAATTATCAAAATAGTTGTATCAAGCAAGTTTTGCACATATAACCAAAATGATGATATCAATTACTAAATTTGTAAAAAAATAAAAATATATATTTTTTTCCAAGTAACGAATTAATCAGAACAATTAATGTCAATAATTGAAACAAGATTTAACATTGATTAATTCATTAATTGTATAAATTAATTAATTATTTAATAAATATAAAATTGACATTTTATTAATTTATTAATCAAATAAATTGAACTGTTTGATATAGAATTTTTTAAAACTCAATTAAGAAGGCGATTAAAACAATCAAACGTTAAAGGAATATTAGACCTTTAACAATGCGTTCAGCATTTACAAAAATTATCACTTTATTGTCACAATTTAACATATAAAGTTTTTCATAAATTGTCAAGAAACTTGAATATTATATGCATACAATTTTATTGATTATTTAAGAATTATAAATATTACTAGCACAAAAATTCAAAATAAAATATTAGAAATAAATCTAAAATAAAAAAGAAGGCCAGAAAATTTTTTTCAATCAATTAAAAAATTAATTGAATTAAAAAATTTAAACAAAATTTTATACTTAAGTTTCAAACAGTTTCATAAAACGAGATAATTAAGACAAATAAAAATTTGTTTAAATAAAAAATAAAGAAAATTAAAAGATGTTAATTGAAACTACCGATAATTTTTTTCTGTGTATTTACTATCGGATCTTGAGATTGTTGAGATTGTAGCCCTGAAAGTATCAAATAAGATTTGGGAGTATCACGGTACTTTTGCACATCAAATAGTATCAAAAAAAGTACCATCGTATCAATTTTGCCATGCCTGATAATCACAAAGAAAGTTACTCTAGAATAGCAATAACAATATGAATAAGAACACAATTCCAAAACCAATCTAAACATTCCAACCCACCAAAAACAGTATTATTTCATCAACGAATTTCCAACTGCAAAAGCAAATATTACCAAAGTACCATCAAATGCAATAATAACACCACAACTCAGTCAAGTGATACTAATATCAAGAAGGTAATAATCAACAAATGGAACATGCATGTTAATATCAATAAAACATACAATATTTCAATAATGATAAACCATTCACATAATAGAAAATATACAACAGTATACAATCTCTAATTTTAATTATAAACAAACTCCAGCTCAATTATCAGAAGAAAGCAAAATGCATATAAAGTTATAGTATTACAAGTCTACTACCCACTCAGTAAACAATTCTCAAAAAATCCAGTCAAAAGACATCAACTTTACAATATGTTAAAAAATATACCTATTATACAGAATAAATATATAATACAGCAACCCTCCACTTAAAAAATGATTATCTACCATTATTTAACAGTAACAAAAAGTCTCCAAAAAAATTACAAATTAATGATACTGCCAGATCATTATTAGTTAATTCATTACAAAAACCAGTACCCCGTTTCTGTAACTTTGAGTGAGAAGTTCTCACATCGAGAAGTGTGAAACAAAAAATTCCATCGTTTCTCGATTTGTGAGCAAAAAGGGTTTCTGTATCTTAATGTGAGAAGAGGCTGCACGAATTACGTTTTTATTGGAAATTTCCAATAAAACAGCTGTCAAAAACACAAAAATTAAAAGAAGAAAACAAAAATTGCCGAACAAATTTATAAACGAAGAATAAATAAACAAAAAATATAGAAATTAAATGAAAATTGTACGAAAAATTATCCCACTAAATTTGCCCTTGGCAAATTCTAAGTACGTACTTTTTTAGCATTTCCTTCTGTATATCCGAAATTCCTCCTATTTTCTAAAAATTAGTGAACAATATTTATTTTAATCTTAAATAATTATAAATATAACATTACTTTTTCATTGTTTCATATAATTCATGTTTAAATTAAATTTTATTTACTTACAATTTTCCTTTCCGCACCGTTTTAAAATGTGAGTTTTTTTGACAGCTCATGTGAGAAACTTCTCACAAAATTTTCTTACAGAAACACTTTTACTCACAAATTTCCAATAACTTAAGTCAAAAAACATAAATGACAGATAGTTCTCACAAAATTTTCTTACAGAAACACTTGCATGTGCATATTGTTTTTTCTTCAATTTCACTGTTTCATGCGAAAAACTTCTCGATGCGAGAGTTACAGAAACGAGGCACAGCATGTAAATATAAGAACAAGACCAAAAAAAGTTAATTCTTAATGTAGCAAAATAGAATCTCAGTCACCTGAATAAAACAACATTAAGCGAAGAAAAACTTAAATGCCCTAGTAAAATCCCACACAAGAAACCAGGCTTTCAAAATCATAGAAATAACAAAAAACATAAAAAATTAACTACAGCTTAAAAAAACAGCACAAACAAGAATGAAATGTTTCCCCAACACAAAGACAAGAAAATCCAAAACTTTACAACCACACCTCCACATTACCCAAGAATACGTTATAAAGAAGCAAAAAACAATTCAATAGAGTTAAGGAAACTCAATTACACATAGAATTAAAGCACATATCCCATTATATGCCATAAAATCCCAAAAAAAATTATTTACAGAATTACATAAATACAGAAATTGATACAATTAAAGAAGTCAATATAAATGACAAATTCCACAATATACAGTCAGCAAATCTCCCAAATCCAATATAAAAAACAGCTAACTACACCATATTGACACAATAAAGAAATAGATTACCTTGTGTAGAAAACATATATGTATATACCCAAAATCATCGATTCTATAAGAACATTCCACAGTTTTACTCAAACCTACAAGGATAAACTGTTTTCAGAAATTTCACGAAAAAGCTTATAAATTTCAACAGAAACATCAAAATTTCTCAAAGTTTTCGATAATTTATTGTATACACGTGCCACTCTAACACAAAATGATCGCTCTAATATTGAAGTCAACTTTGGTATTTTCAACTGTCTATTTCTGTTAGATTTGCAAAACTCAAACAAACTAACCAAATATTCCGGAGCACGCAGTTTACATAACTTGTAAAAGTGCAATAAATTTCTATACTTAATGCTGCCTCATTCCAATAGAATATAGGTATCTCACAACTCTATTAAATGTCAATCCCAACCTTTTTATCACATAACCAAAGGTACCTGAATATACTTCCAAGGCATATAGAAATATTGGCATTATAAGTCCATGAACTACTCTTTTCTTAATGTGAAAAGACAACATCAAATCCAGACTGTACAATTTTCGTAAGGTAAAATTAACCCTTGATACCACTGAATTAACATGACCTTCAAAGTTCAGTTCCCTGTCAAGAATTACCCCAAGACACTTAAGTTTGCCAAAAAACTCAATCATATTATTACCCAAAGTAACAGAGAAATTATTATTATTACCACATTACATTCACAGAAAGATCATTATCCTGAACCCAACTAAATAATAAATCGGCAGTATGATCAATAACACTTTGTAAAACATCAGGAAATTCTACATCACTTCTAAAAAAAAGCTGAACATCATCAGCAAATGAAAATGGAAGACATATATTACTAGAAATTCTACTGAATAAATATTTTATTATTTTTATGCCCGTAATTTCAACAAATAGGTATCTATCATTGCATAGTTACCTTTGGAGTAAAAATATTTGGTAATTTTAATCCATAAGTACTGATTTGAAATACATGTCAATTTACCCCTTTGGTAAAGTTATTGGTTATTTTACACTGTAGATATCTATTTGTTGAAATTACGAACATTAGTACTTTGAATTAATTTGTTTTCCAAAAATTTTACAAAATACTTTTGAAAAAGCTTTCTGTATTAGTAAAAACACAATAGAATAGAAAATAATACACTGAAAATAATCCATGCTTAACTTTACGAAAAAAAATTCGTAACTACTTTTTTCGTAATATATAAGAAAATTTCGTGTATAATACGAAATCTTGTTTAATCAACCCCTTTTCTAATTTTACGAAAGTACAAAAACCTATCTAATATATTTTTTCGTATATATTAAGAAATTTTGTTTTCTTTTACAAAAATAGTTTCGTTAAGGCATGTAATATTTAACGAAAGTAACGATATTTTTTCGTAACAAGATTATTTAGTAATATACAAGAATTATTTTTGATTTTACAAAAATATATTTTGTTACGATTTTTTTTTTATTTTCGTAATTTTAAGTGAGTTAAATTAAACGTAATTTTTAATTTTTTATGTTTTTTTAAAAAAACATAAAAAATTTGTTTTTTTTTTTTAAATTCGCAATCTTTTTCTAAATTTACAATAATTATTTTAAAAGATCTAAAATATTTGTCTTTAAAAAAAATCGTAAAATGAACAAATTTTTTTCTATAATTATATAAAATTATTTTGCATTTTACTAAAATATTTCGTACAATTTCGTATATATTACGAAAGAATTTCGTGGTGCGAAACCACGAAGCATTTCGTACAATGTACAACATTTTTCGTGTATATTAGGCATGGATTATTTTCAGTGTAGAAAATGTTATTTTTGTCGGTAAATTATTAAGATTTTTTTGAAAATTTACTTACATTTTTCGGGATTTAGATATCCCGAAAATCATTTAAAAATACCGAATCCCGGGATTTTTAAAAATCAGTCCCGAGGGTATATTGGGTTTGTGCTGATGTTTATAACGAACAATAATATTGGTCCTATACCCACCTTAATCATTTTATTTGTCGATTTAGCTATGTCCGTCCACCTGTCCTTGTAATCAAATACAGGTTGCAATTTTGAAGATAATTCAATGAAATTTGGTACATGGTCTTCAATTGTCGCAGCAACGAAGCATATTGAAAATGGTTAAGATCACTTCATTATTTCACTTTGCCCCCATACAACTGAATCCCCGATTAGGGTTTGTAAACCTTATAATCAAACTACAGGTCGCAATTTTGGAGATAATTCAATGAAATTTAGCACATTTATGGTTTCGGAGACAAAGCCTATTGAAAATGGTTTACATCGGTCCATTATTTCACCTAGACCCCATTTAATAATAACATAATTCATAATTTTGTTTAATATACTCGTATCTCGACAAAAAGCTACAAAACCAAGTTCCTTGCTAGCCTTTATCATCCTGAAGAATTTTATAATTATATGCCTCATTATAAAAAGCCCTCTTCAAAATTTGACTTTAATGTATATCTGAGGCAAGGTACAATTCAAATTAAATGTTTTATTATGAATACCAATTCACATTTTACTTTTTGTAACATGTGTATAGTATTATATGGTCGCCCTCTCCTGACTATAATTTCTTACTTGTTTTGAAATTCTGAAATTCTAAAAGTTTTTATTAAAAAATTATAATTAATTAAATTATTTTAATTTAAATCTTAATTAAATCTTTTGTTAGCCAAATTTCAACAAACTTAAACATTTTCTTTGATTTGAAGATTTTCATATATAAAATAATTAAATTCTTTAATCCCGAAATCCCGGGATCCCGAAATATCCCGAGATATATATAATAATATCATATCTTCTAAACGAATGTTGATATAAAAAAAGAATATTTGTGTCGTCATATGTTTGAAGAGTTAGGGGATAGGTGTCTGGTACCTTTTATACTTAAACTTTTTATACCCTACACCACTTTAGTGGGGAGGGTATAGTGGGTTTGTGCTGATGTTTGTAACATACAAAAATATTCATCCTATACCCACCTTAAAGTATACCAATCGGCTTAGAATCATTTTCTGAGTCGATTAAGCTATGTCCGTCCGTCCGTCCGTCCGTCTGGCTTTCTGTCCATGTAAACCTTGTGCGCAAGGTACAGGTCGCAATTTTCAAGATAATTGGATGAAATTTGGCACACACGCTTCTTTTGGCCCAAGGATGAAGCCTATTGAAAATGGTTAAAATTGGTTCATTATTTCGACTAACCCCCATACAACTGTACCCCCCAAATAGGGCCTTTTGGCTTATAATTATTATTATTATGTTAACAAAAGTCGACAAAACTTAGTTTTATAGAACTTTAAATGACATTACCGATTTTTGTAATGATCGGGCTTCATTTGACCCTATCCCCCATACAAACTCCCCTTCAGAAAATGACTTAAAGGTCAAAATTCACTTACAAACACTAATAACACTTTTAAATCCTACATAAATAATATTGAAGAAGACTTAACTCCCCCTACCAACATTTTTAAGGATAGGGACATATTTTGCCCTACTCCCTTTGAGCCCTCTTAAAAAAATCTCTTTCTTTGCCAAAAAAAAAGTAAAAATATTCCGAAATAAAGTTAAAAAAACAAACCAAATGCTTTATTTTTTTAAATAATCCCCATTTTTAACATACATACTGACTGGTGTAGGGTATCATATGGTCGGCTACGCCCGACTATACATTCACACTTGTTAAAATTAAAAATTAGAATTTGAACTTAAGCATTCATCACTCACTGAATTATTTAAAGCTAAAAAATTATTCATAGATTCTTTTGATACAATATAATTCTTATTACAGATAATAAACAAAAAATACTATAACAACGCTTAAAGACATAGCGTTGTTATAGTATTTTTGTTTATTATCTGTAATATTTGTGACTACAAGCTCCGAAGACATGTGACCGTGATGTTTTTCTAGTGTGGAATAAACGGGCTTTTCTCACCATTTAGGCTTTTTAACTGCGTATTTGATTGATATTTTACTATCTATTCAATTTATATTAAATATTTAACTTCTGAAAACATTACTTTTCTAATAACATTACAAAAATATGTAATTAAAAAAAATATTTTTTCAAGGTTGTGGCAAAAAATTGGTAAATTTCTTTTTTAATTTCAATAAATAACTGTATTAACTTAAAAAACAAAGAAAAGAAATACTACATGTTAAATACTTTTTTATATTATCTATCAAAATTAGAAAATTTTTAAATGAAAATTAGCTATGTAAAAATCTTAGGCAGGAGTATTTTACAAAAATATTTTTCTTAAGTTTAAGACATATTCTTGGTTACCAGAAACACAAAACAAAAATAAATTTTTCCAAAATTCTGATTTTTAATAATTTTTTACTAAAGCTATCTGTAATCAACATTTTTCATCTTACAAAAATTTATTGACTTTACAGTTCTTTTGGATGACAAATAGTGTCATATCATTAAAATTTTTGAATATATACTTAGCTGCTTATTACCTATCCAACGATATATATTTTATATAATATTCTTTACAACTAATGTTTTGACATTTGTCTATTGAACAACGTATTGTGCGCCGTTAAATAGTTTGCGAAAGGTCTTACCAAGGTTTCGGGTCTCCCCGGTTACCCACGGTTTCTCCTGGGCAGATCTCCGCTCTCACAAAGGGCAGCTGTCCTCGAACGTTTCAACCAAGTCACTTGTGAACATATCTACTTTGGCGTCTATGTCCTCTTTATTTCGACATTGAAAAATATCGCGTGCAACCGTAGTAGGTTAATAAATTAGTGGTCGTCTGAAACTCTCCAATCCTGAATTACGTTTATAAGCTCTTCTGAACATATAGTTATATCTAATAATTCTTCTCTGATTCTATTGACGGAGGTAGGTTTATTACCTAAGTTGGATGTGATCAAGTCTTTAGTATCAAGGAAATCCATTAGGGCTTGTCCTCTGCGCTTGGTGTTTGTACTACCCCAAACAACATGGTGGGAGTTGGCATCACAACCTATTACAATTTTCTTATTTTTCTTTTGTGCCTCTTCAACCAGTTTCATCAGATCCGACGTTGGCGTTAGTGTCGGAGAATCGAAAAGCAGGTAAACAGATGCGAGGTATATGTTGCCACAACGATGCTGAAGAAAGGTTGTGGCAATTGCGTGTCCACTATCTTATTGTTCACCAGATCTTCTACCTTTCTCTCTTGGTCTATTGGAATTTTGCCTGTCGGATTACCGGCATCTTATACTGCATAGCAGAGATCGTCCCGGAGTTTTCTTCTAGCAACTTTGGCGTAAGATGGCGGTTTATTTCCCTTTTCCACTTTCCTTTGGAGTGTCGTTGGATTGACTAACTATGATTTCCTGAAGCATCTTTTACAACTTCCTTTTCTGTGCTCCAGATAGACTTTTTTTAGTAATAGGTTGTTTAGCTATGCTAGCACTCACCTGTTTCACCATTGACTCTACTTCATCCTTTTTAGGATTTGCTATAAAGGTGTTTTTATTATTATCTGAGGATTCAGATTCGGAACCCTCACCTATATTTAAAGGCTGAGGTATGGAGCTTAGAGCTTTCTACGAGAACATCCTTCTCTTTCACTCCTATGTTTCAATGTTTTTGCCAAGACATATGTAAGTCGAATATAATTCAATGAAATATATGAGTTTAAGTGACTTTCGGAAGTGAATCTTCTATCAGAGCTATGACCAATAATTAACCAAAAAATTTCGTAAGGGAATTCATGTATGGACAAAATTTTTTTGTGTCGAATTTCATCAAAATAGCTTAATTAATAATTATAGAATTTCTCAAATATACTTTATTGGGTCTTAGATGAATCATTCATACTATTATTTTAAAATATTCAACCTTACCATTTCAAACCGCATCAAAACTCTACCGTAAGGAATATACGTGTTTGTGTGTTGAACGCCACAAAACTTGCTTTGACTACAAAATTGCATGTAAATTTTTTTCCAACATTTAAAAAATATACGTTTTTGTATGTTGAACGCAGCAAATAAGCAATATGTTATTTTGCGCCATCTATGATTTATGAAAAATTATATACACTTTTAAAAGACATTGGTTAAATTTACACCGAATACCAGATAAAGAAATTTGTGAGACTTGTCTCCATAATTTTGGGAAAATTATGGAGATTTTAATTTAAAAATGAAGATTTTTGGGGACTTCCAGCCTAAGATTGGGGATATGGGTCAAAACCGGTTTCAAATCATAGCAATAGCAGTGTCCAACAGATGAACACAAACAAATTTTACTATTTTTAAACAGTTGTGGCAAATTTACCCTATTAGTACGCGAAAATACAACGCTTTTTCAGAAAATACAACAGCTTTTAATAGAAAAATACAACAATGCTAGACAATAGATTTGACATTTGTTTAAAAACTTACCGTTTAATATTCTTGTTCTGGCACTACAAACTAGTTGATAATAAAAGATTTTTTAAAAAATTTTAAAATTATTATTTTAATTATAGTAAAAACTATAATTGGTGATCCCGAGAATTAATTAATTACTCATCGGCAAGTCAACATGAGTGTTGAGAGATCCCCACCACGGAATAAGTTTAAGACTGGAAGACGCAGACAAAACGGATACAGGTGAATGCAGCAAACCCGTAGAAATTGCTGAAGACATATCTGTAGAGGCAGTTGGTATGCACCATTTGCCTAAATTTTTGCAGTCTGATCCTGAATTGTGTTCACACAAGTAGATGGATTGCTACATGCTGACGTCGCTAAAAATCCACCAGCTTCAGGCAAGTATAAAAATTTAAAAAAGAGCTTATTACTCGTTTTGGTACTTCCAAAGAAAAACAACTACTAAAACTTCTGACTGGATTGGACCTTGAAAATAAACAAACTAGCCATTTACTAAGGGAAATGAAAGAGTTGGCTGGAACCAGCATTTCCTCGGAAGCATTAGCTGCACTTTGAATGCAACACATGCCTAGTAATGTCAGATGCATATTGTCAGTGTGCAAAACTGAGGATATTGAAAATTTGGCTGAAATTGCTGATCGTATTTTTGACAATTCACCGCAGCCGCCGTTTGTCATGGAAACAGCAACAAAAATAAGGGATGTCGTATCTCACTGTGATGCATTCGCGTCACATTCGAAAGCTTCAGCACTGGAATCCCGTGTGTTGGCTATTGAAACATCTTTAAACCAATTAATTCAGAAAGTCAGGCAACTTTCAATAGATTTTGCAACAAACAATACACATTTACAACGTCGTAGTAGTAGCAGGGAGAGCGACCATGGAAGAGGCAGATCTCAAAACCGTCGTCAACCAAAGGTTTGCTTTTATCACATCCAATTTGGTACCAGTTCGAAAAAGTGTAAGCGACCGTGTGAATTCAATTCTGGTACACCCCAGGAAAACTAGGTCAGCTGTCCTCAGTATGTGCGACGGATAACAGGAGCAATAATTTAAGTCGCACTTTTGAAAAACGATTACACATTTTTGATGGAAAACATAATTTGAAATTTCTTGTGGACTCTGGTTCCGTTGTGTCAGTTATACCAAGGACTTTTTTAACCAATACTCAATCAAAATCGGATGACATGAAATTATTTGCGGTAAACAATACACCAATTCCGACCTACGGTACAAAATATCTTGAGATAAATAAAGGCCTTCGACGATCTTTTGGTTGGACATTTATAGTAGCTGATGTTAAATCACCAATAATATAATCGGTGCGGATTTCTTATCCCACTATGGTTTAGTCTTGGACTTGAGAAGACAGCAATTGATTGATTCTCTAACATCACTCACATCTGTTTGTCGAATCAACCAAGAGTGTCGACAATTAATTCGTTCTATCAATCTATACGATCTTATGGTGAAATATGTGGAAATTACGAACCCAAATTCTTATCGCCTACCAACGACATCAAATATACAGCATCGAATCATAACAAGTTATCAGCCAATAGCGGAACCACAAAGGCGCTACCCTGGCGAAAAATTAAATGCCATCAAGGAAGAGTTTAACAATTTATTGCAGCTTGGGATAGTTCGTCCGTCTAGTAGTCCATGGTCTAGTCCCATCTATCTTGTGAAGAAGAAAACAGGTAGATGGAGAGCGGCGATTACCGAAAGATAAACGCAAATACACAGTCAGATCGATATCCAATTCCACGAGTGGACGACATATCGGAAAAATTATGCAGGAAAACAGTATTTTCTAAAATCGACATTTTTAAGGATTACTACAAAATACCTATGCATCCGGATAATATTCAAAAGACTGCTGTCAACACACCAGTTGGATTTTTTGAATTCATAGTAATGCCCTTCGGGCTAAGAAATGCTACCCAAACATTCCAGAGATATATGGATTCGATATTCCGAAATTTAGACTACATGTACTGTTACTTAGACGACATTCTTATATTTTCCGATGACGAAGAACAGCATTACAATCATAAAAATGCAGTAAAAATAAGTTTTTACTGTTTACTGAAAAAATTTTCAGTATTTAGTAAAGTTTTACTGGTTACTGAAAAATTGTTCAGTATTCAATGAAAAAAATTTCAGTATTCAGTAAATTTTACTGATTACTGCAAAAAATTTCATTAAATTTAGTGGTTACTGCTAAAAAAATGCAGTATTTTACTGATTACTGAAAATTTGTTTACAGTATTCCTTACAATCTAATAATTTTCTGAAAATTCTATTTTCAACATATTTTTGAATATTATACATTTTTTATTATATATATTATCACAAGTAGTTATATTGAAATTATTTTTACCTTTTGGGATTGAAGACAAGAACTTAGATGTATAAATTTATATAAGAGGTCAAATATTATATAATTTTGTCGGGCAATAAAAACTTATTAGAATTATTTATTATATTTTATATTAAATTAGTAAAAGAGATCAATATGATAATAGTTGTATCAGAATTAAAGTTAAATATAATATTTTTGCCCATGTATGATTACAATCACGTTAAGACAGTGTTGCAGAAACTGAAAGACGCAAGCTTGTGTGTTAATGCCTCAAAATGCGAGTTTGGAGTTCCCAGTTTGGAATTTTTAGGATAAAAAATATCCGGTTTTGAAACCACCTATAGATAGGGTTAACGCAATAAGAAATTACCCAAGGCCGGAAAATATAGTAGAGTTACGCCGATTTTTAGGAATTTTAAATTTCTACAGGAAATTTGTTCCTAATGCGGCTACCATTCAAGCACCTCTTAATGGGCTATTCAAGGAATCGAAGAAAAATGACAAAAGGACGATTGAATTGAATAATGATTTGGAAATCTCTTTCGGGGCATGTAGAACAAGTTTGGCCACTGAAACTATGCTGAACTTTTTGGATCCAGAAGCACCACTGTCTTTGATTGCAGATGCATCGGATTCAGCAGTGGGCCTATTTAGAACAATACGTAAATGATCATTGGGAACCAATTACATTCTTTTCGGCAAAACTAAAACCGTCTCAGAAAAATTATAGCACGTATGATCGGGAGTTGTTGGCGATCTATTTGCCCATTAAACATTTCAAGCATCTTTTAGATGGGCGTAATGTTGTCGTGCTAACCGATCATAAGCCATTAACTTATGCTTTGCAGCAAAAATTTGATAAAGCATCGTCTTGTCAAGTACTTAATTTGAAATTTATTTGTCAGTTCACGACTGATATCCAGCACGTTTCTGGTTCACAGAACACAGTCGCTGATGCCCTATCACGAGTTAATGAAATAACCATGCCCGAAGTGGTAAGTCTCCAGGAAATGCGTCAGAAATACATATGGCCATCGATGAATCGTGATATAAGTACTTGGTACGCGAATGTTTGGATTGTCAACGGGCAAAGGTTAATAAGCACACACATTTTATACCTAAACAATTCAAGGAAACTGATCAACGTTTTGGTCATGTACATATAGATTTAATAGTTCTTCCGGATTGTATGGAATACAGATATTGCCTCACCATGATTGATAGATTCTCACGTTGGTCAGAAATTGTGCCACTTAAGGAAATGTCAGCAGATTCTGTGACGAAACATTTTTTGCGTCATGGATTTCCAGATTTGGTTCACCTAATACCATAACGACCGATAAGAGAACCCAATTTGAGTCCGCCCTTTTCTCATCCCTCTCTCGCTTAATTGGTGCTCAACGCGTACGTACAACGCCATACCATCCGGCATCAAATGGTATGATTGAACGATGGTATCGGTCTTTAAAAGCTGCATTGATGTGCAACAACACAACTCCACGGTTAGAAGTTCTACTCACTGTATTGCTTGGCCTGAGTACCTGTTACAAGGAAGATTTAGGAGCCTCTTCAGCGGAAATGTTGTATGACACTACAAATTTTTCAGGAGAATATTTTTCAGATAATGACGATTCAGCAAATTCTATTTTATTTTCGGACAAATATCGAAGTTTATGCGTCAAGTTCGTCCCACACCAGTTAATCGTCATTTGGGCAGTTTTTATTCATAAAGACTTAATGACTTGTTCTCATGTATTTGAAAGATCAGATCACGTTAAAAAACCATTGGAAGCCCCTTACACAGGACCTTTCGAAGTTTTGGATAGAGTTTCCGATAGAGTGTTTTCGATAAAAATTAATAACAAACCGCACAACATAGCATTTATTGCAAGAGATCCTGATACAACGCCAGCACCTTAGAGAACATATAGCAGAAGGAGACCAAATGAACAGTCGAAACCAGTTGAACAATCACACCTAGCTGAACCACCAAAGCCAGTTCAACAGCAAACCTCATTGAAGTTCGCGGAACAGCTTGAACAACCAACCTCTTCATCCAGTATAAAGGATCCTGTCACCAGGTCTATACCATTGAAAACGTACAGCCGAAAGAAAACAGTTACATTCGTTCAAAATACACCTTGTACTCCTACCGCAAATTTGGGGAGAGAGTAGCTGTGGCAACTTTACCCTATTAGTACGCGAAAATACAACGCTTTTTCAATGACTTCTTGTGCTTTCAATAGAAAAATACAATAATGCTAGACAATAGATTTGACATTTGTTTAAAAATTTAACGTTTTATATTCTTGTTCTAGCACGACAAACTAGTTGATAATAAAAGACTTTTTTATAAAATTTGAAAATTATTGTTTTAATTATATATAAAACTATACAGTTGAAAAGTAACTGTCATCTATTGGTGGATAGCAAACTATAAACATTAGCAACATTTTTTAAACAATTGGATTTATTAAATCCAAATGTTAGTTCTTGCACTGTAGGCAAAAGGATAAAGGATAAGGCAAAAGGTTTTAATCGAGGTTAAATAAAATTCAAATTATAATGTCGCAAGCGGCCAATAGATGGAGTTGTTCGAAATTTTATAGCAGCATTTGTAAACAATTGGATTTATAAAATCCAAATATTAGTTCTTGCACAGTACGTCAGGTGAATAACGCAAAAGGTTTTAATCGAGGAAAAATAAATTTCAAATCACAATGTCAGAAGCGGCCAACAGATGGAGCTATTTCAAAATTCAATGTTAAAAATAGAATTTTTCCACACAAATTTTAGCAATTTGTTAAAAAAAAGTGTTATTTAAGTTACAGCAATATTGTTTATTTTTATATTTTTACATATTTTAATACTAAGGGCTTTTTTAATCACTGGATTTATTTGGATTTATTTTATTTCAAAAAAAAACTATCTTTGAATAATGAAATTTAAATTTCGTCATCATTATCTGAAAATACGCTGTATAAGCTAATACAAGGTCAAAGAAAAATTAATTTCAGTGCAAAAATGGCGTTTCTGTAGCTAAAAGAAGTAAATTCAACTAACATTTGGATTTAATAAATCCAATTATTTAAAAAATGCTGCTAATATCTGCTGGTGAATAGCAAATGAAACAAATTTATTTTCTTAAACATTATTTTGGTTTTGTTCTATGAATTCAAAGCATTGCCATATTGAAATTAACTAAATCTAACTATTTTTTTGATTTAATAATAATAACGCCATTTTTGCACTGAAATTTATTGTATTAGCTTATACAGTGTATTTTAAGATAATGATGGCCAAAAGTAAATTTCAGCCTACAAAGATACTTTTTTCTTGAAATTAAATAAATCCAGTGATTAAAAAAGTTTCAAATCCTAATGTCAACAGCGGCCAACAGATGGATCTATTTCAAATTTAAAATGTTAACAACTTCATGCAAAAACTCATATTTGCACTGAAATATTACGAAGCGCGCTATTTATATTACAGACATTTTATTTTTTTATTTTTACACATTTTATAAAAATATTTGCATTATGTTGGTGATAAGGATGCCAATCGGAACTGATTTTTAAAAATGCCGGCATTCGGGATTTCTAAATGAATCTTAAATATTATTTTGGTTTTGTTCTATGAGTACAAAGCATTGCCATATTGAAATTAGCTAAATCTAATTATTTTTTGGATTTAATAAAACCAAATTGAATTTACTTTTTTTAGCTACATAAACGCCATTTTTGCACTGAAATTTATTGTATTAGCTTATGCAGTGTATTTTCAGATAATGATGACCAAAAGTAAATTTCAGCCTACAAAGATAGTTTTTTCATGAATTAAATAAATCCAGTGATTAAAAAATTCAAATTTAAAATGTTAACAACTTATCGCAAAAACTCATATTTGCATTGCATTTTATTTTTACATTACACATTTTATAAAAATATTTTCATTATGTTGGTGATGGGATGCCAATCGGGACTGATTTTTAAAAATGCCGGATTCGGGATTTTTAAATGAATCCCGGTATCCCGATATCGGGATCCCGGAATTTCTAAATCAAGAAAAATAAAAATTAATTTTCAAAAAATACCGACAAAAATAATATTATCTATTTCATATTACAATATGAATACATAAAGTATGTGTTTACTAATACAGAAAGCTTTTCCATAAGTATTTTGTGAAATTTTTGGAAATCAAATTAATTCAAAGTACTAAAATAATAAAATAGTTATTTAAATACAGTGCTTTCTATATACACCACCCATGTGACCAACCGTCTTGAGCTGAATATCGGATATATGGTTTTTAATGACCGCTAGAGAAACACTACAAAACTGGTCTATATCAAGTATAGCCATCGTAGTTCCAGCATTTGGCAAGCTATCAGCAATATTATTTTCAGTAATATATCGTGTCCTCTTACCTAAATAAGAGAATTATCATCTCGCCATCTTATTAACTGGTTGACTGCCAGTATAGATTCTGATATACCCATATTTGATAGTATCAATGCCTATTTATTGTCCTTTTTATACCCTACGCCACTTTAGTGGGTTTTACCCGAGTAGCTCATAATTATGTTTAATATACTCGTATATCGATAAAAAAGCGGCACAACTAAGTATTATACTAGCCTTGAATACCCTGTTAAATTTCGTGCTTCTTTTGATCCAAGCCCCCTTACAAAGTCCCACCCTTCAAAAAATGACTTTAATTCCACAATTCGCTTAAAAAGACAAGTGTCATAGTGAAATTCAGCATAAATACATTTTATGTAACCGTATATTCATCCTCCAAATTTTATGAGGATCGCCTCAAACGGGGGCTTGAAGAAAGCCCCAAGATACGAGTACATTAAGCATAATTATGAACTTAAAAGCCCTATTTGGCGTGTTCAGTTCTATGGGGCCTAGGTGAAATAATAGACCGACGTTAACCATTTTCAATAGACTTTGTTTGCAGTACTATAAAAGATCATGTGCCAAATTTCATTGAATTATCTCTAAAATTGCGACCTGTATTTTGATTAAAAGGTTTACAAGCTCTTTTCGGGGGTTCAGTTGTATGGGGGCTAGGTGAAATAATGGACCGATGTTAACCATTTTCAATAGGCTACGTCTACAGTGCCAAATGATGTGCCAAATTTCATTGAATTATCTCCAAAATTGCGACCTGTAGTTTGATTACAATGTTTACAATCCCTTTTTGTGGGGTACAGTTGAATGGGGGCTAGGTGAAATAATGGACCGATCTTAACCAATAGGGTTCGTCCCTGGGACAATATAAGAAGGACAGACAGACAGACGGACGGACATAGCTAAATCGACTCAGAAAATGATTCTAAGCCGATTGGTATACTTTAAGGTGGGACAGGACCAATATCATTATTTATTCGTTATTTGAAATTTGGCAATTTACATTTATTCGAGCGATTAATCGTCAAAAATTGATCGATTAACCGATCGACGATTAATCGTTTGCATACCCTAGTTGTAACCATTTGTATCGCAATGAAACTCAACAAAACTGTTATTTAAAAATATATCGTTTTTCCAAATTTACCGAGGATCGGCCCATATTTGACCTATATAAAGCCTCATTTAGAAATTTTTTTTATCAAAAAATTGCTTAAATTCTTTGGAATTAAGGTAAAATTAAACATAAAAATTTCTTTATAAAAAAATAAAAAATATACTCATGGTGTAGGGTATGCCCGACTATACTTCCCTACTTGTTATACCCTACACCACTATAGTGGGGAGGGTATTATACGTTTGTGCTGATGTTTGTAACATACAAAAATATTGGTCCAATACCCACCTTAAAGTATACCGTTTCAAACTAACATTATTCGCATAAAAATTATTGTACAATAACTCAGAATCTACTCTCATATAATTGAAAACGTTTTAAATACTTTTTTTATCTATTCATTAGAAAATATATGTGCAAAACAAAAGGGAAAATTATTTTATTTTAACAAAAAATGCAAATAATTTTTTTTGCTGTGTATTTTTTGTATGTTTGGATTCCAAACATACAAAAAAATACACAGCTGAATAAAACCAAATACATCTACACACATACGTGTACATCTTTTTCTATATACAATGTTGTTGTTGACATTTTTTGATGAAATTTTGAAATAAGTAGAAATTTATAACCGATTATGGCCTATATAGGCTAGGTTATTGAAATAAAGAATTTGAAATTAAATTAAATTTTTAGAGGTTATCTAGGACTTTTGGTCATATCTCCGTTATTTACCGACCGATTTTGCTGATTTTAAATAGCGATCTTCTCGAAAGCATGTGTAATAGAATTATTGAAGATTCGGATCTCGCCGATATCTGGGGTTCTCTAAAAACTGATTTCAACAGACAGTCAGACGGACATGGCTTAATCGACTCCGCTATCTATAAGGATTCAGAATATATATACTTTATAGGGTCGGAAAATTATATTATAGAAATTACAAACGGAATGACAAACTTATATATACCCTTCTCACGAAGGTGAAGGGTATAAAAATAAACTGAATGAATTATTTTTCAGTGTTCAGAAACTCAGTTTCCTGTACGTAATTCCTAAGAATTTTCCAATCAGTGTTAGTAAGAATTACATGTTTGGATTTTTTGTTTTCGGTGCAGTTTACGGTGTATGCGGAAACGTAGCTTTATGTGTCTTGGAATTTTTGATATTTCACCAATTTTAACGCCGGAGAATATATTTTGCATTGGCATCACTTGAACAGCTGACTATTTTTTTAACTATAGTTTCTATAGAAAAATAAAATTAGTTGTCAAGGTTTGTTTTGAAAATTGTTAACATTGTTTATGTCGCCATTTTTAAATTGTGTTATGCAATTTGTTAGAATTTGTGAAAAATTGAAAAAAAGAATTAAAAGTGGTTTTAAAGTAGTTTAAAAGTGTTATAAATTGTATAATATATAATAATTACAAAAAATACAAATTTTATAAAAGTAAAAATTGTAAAAATATACTCATGGTGTAGGGTATCATATGGTCGGCCATGCCCGACTATACTTTCCTACTTGTTTTTTTAAATATGTATATCTCAAAAATAAGTAATTTTTTTGTCACATTTCTAATTCATGTGCTGTGAGACACGTTAATGGCTTGGGGTTTTTTATATCAAAATTCACAATTTCGTTTTTTTTTTGATCACTCTAATGTACATATGTATGCATGTGTATTGGGTTCTAAGGTACCTTCAAACATTTAGAAGACAAAACTATTGCGCATCACCCCAGACGCCACGTCAGAAACACTTCTGGACGATTGTCAGACGGGAACGCACATTTTACAAAAACAAAATACATTGATTTCGAATTTTCATCTTCTAGAAATACACTTTTAAGTTACTTCCGGATGATAGTTAGAAGAGTGCATCCATTTTGCTTAAACAAAAAAACATGACTGTTGAACTTTTTTCATCTGGAAGTATAAGTTTTAGTGACTTCTGTATGAGAGTTGGGTGAGAACACACATTTTACAATAACAAAATACATTGTATTAGTATCTTCTTGATTTGTATGTTTATGACACTTCTGGAAGACAGTTTGAAGAGTGTTCACATTAATGTTGTATTTTATTCATCTGGAAGTGTGGATTTTAGTCACTTCTGGACGATTGTCAGAGGAGACCACACATTTTACAAAAACAAAATACATTGATTTCTAGTTTTCGCCGTCTGAAAGTATAGTTTTAGGTTACTTCCGGATGAAAATAAGAAGAGAAGAAAAAAATATAAATACTCCATTTTTTAGCGTGAACGCGAAAAAATTAAAAATAAATAATGCAGAAATTTTGCTAAGTTCAGTGATGTTTTGTCCAGTCATGTTTAGTTTTAATTATTCATTGTTAAACTTAAATGAGTTATTGAATTTAAAGTTCATAGAAAAATAGTGTAAATAATATAATGTGAATCTTAAGTAATAAAAAACAATATGACAGTGTTGTGTTAAAAGCCAACTGTTAATAAACATTTAATCAGTTATTGTTAATTGGCGAAGTTTATTAAATATACCAAAAAGTAATTATCTTCAAGGATTATATAAATTAAATTAAAAAGTAAGTTGTCATATTTTACATTAAAATACTATATTAGGAATAAGTTAACAACTCTAAACGGATAAAAACTATAAAATTTCATTTTATTTAGATTTATTTTTATAGATTTTATTTTGGTAAGTATACAAATAGAAGAAGAGAAAACTCATCTTCTGGAAGACGAGAATACTCATCTTCTAGAAGAAGAGAAGACTCATCTTCTAGAAGACGATAATACTCTTCTTCTAGAAGAAGAGAAAACTCTTCTTCTAGAAGAAGAGAAAATTCATCTTCAAGAAGATAAGATAGGAACACTTCTAGATGATACTAAGTAGTCACTTCAAGAAGTGACTTCCTAGTTACATCTAGAAGAGTCTTTGGCAATACCTTACTTCCAAGAGTCATCTAGAAGTTTCTTCTGCGGGTCTTCCAGAAGTATCTTCCACGTTACTCTTAGACGTTCCCCAGCTCGGCATCAGTTCTTCCCGACTGGTGACAAGAATTCTTATACTTCCGCAACATCGCTGGCGAGCTTTTAGCACGTTTGGAAGTTTCACACGGGTAACTTCCGCAATAGAAAATGTTTGTAGGGGTTAATCATATTAAATCGCCCTGCAGAAGAGAATTCTTGAATTTAGACTTCACCCTTGATAGTTACGGAAAAGAAACAAATAATTCCAGTTGTAATGATGTACAATGTAATACAGCTGTGACAACTATTACAGGTTTGTTGTAAGGTCGCCTACAGAAAATGATTTTAACGTGCAATAACTATCATAAAAATGCCAGTGTAGCAATAAAATAAAATATCAATAGAAATATTTATAGGCCATAATAAACCCTGCCCCCATATAAGGTCACCATCAATAATTGATTTTAACGTTTATTGCGGACTTAATAATATAATAATAAAATAAGTTTTGTTAAAACGATATTTCACCCTTAACCCATATGAGATGTTCTTTAGATAATGGCTATCAAATTTAGATGTAATAATGGAATTCGACGAAAACCTATATGAAACCTAACGTTATGAGGATCGGTCCGCCACACAGTGGAGAATGTATGACATTTGCATATCAAAAATCAATAACATCCTTGTTTCTCTATATACATATATTCTTTAAAATCTAGACATGTATTAACAAGACTTTTTTCCGTCTATCTCTAAACCCGTGGTGGCCAGAAAGAGAATATTTAAAACGCATATGTGTACTACACATATAATATATATATATATATAATATATATAATATATAATATATTTTTTACAGACATCGAATATGTGAAATAACATATTTACTCTCCCTTGGAATATACCATGGCGTGGCGGAAGGGCTTAAGTACTTCTTAACTTTTAAAATATTTAATTAAAAACTTAGAAGGAAACTAATTATTCCGCGAAATACACTGTGGTGTAGGGTATTATATGGTCGGACTTGACCGACTATAACATTCTTACTTGTTTTTGTTTTATGTATAGTTTGTTTTGTTGCTGAGAATATTTGTATTGCGTGTGTATAAGTGAGAATAACACATTGCCCGCAAGGGCATGTTTGGCTGCCAATGCTCTAAACTCATCAGTTTAAACAAATTCGTGCAGTTGGTATCCTTTTCTCAGGCTGTTAAAGACAAATTTGTGTAGTTTTGTTTTTTGGATAATGCTATTATTATGCTACTTTTATAATAAATTTTAAACTGAATTATATATTTTTGCTAATGTTTTAACTTCAATAATCGATTTAAAGATGTCCGTCCGTGTATCTTTAAAGAAATTTGGTGGAATTTGGCACAAATGTTTCTTTTGGGCCCAATATCATGCGTGTTTAAATTTGGATTTAAAGTCAAATCCGACATTATATTATAAATATACTCGTTTTTACATGTAATGTATAAAATCTTAATACAAATCAATTACACTTGCATTTTTCTCAAAAAAGTGTTTTTTGCAAAAAAAAAAATATTTTTAGGTTAAGTTAGTTTTTTTATTTTGTTTTGTTAATCGCAGCTGAATATCATATAATAAGTGATGCTATATAAAGGATTTTTTGGGTACACCACTTAGTTAAAATCCTTTTCAAAGTTTAAATTTAATGTTTAGTTCAAAATTTTCCACATTGTGCAGTAAAAAAACTTTAAATTATGGAGATCTTGGTCCATAATTGACCCAATCCCTCATTGAAGTCCCTATTTCGAAAATCACGCTAACGTTCATATTAATCTAATGTTCAACGTCCATATATATGACCACTTCCGAAATTTGCTTCATTACGATATATGTTTTGATGATGGTATATGAGCAAAATCAAATATTTTTAAGAATCGTTGAAACGGAATTAAAATACGACGCATTTGCGTTAATCTTTTAAAATAAGTAAATGTTTTCATACATTTCGGTATAATATTCCAAAACACATGTCCATAATTTTAGACTACTAGCTTATTACCTCTCATTTTTATGAACATTTAAAATTTTAAAAATTAAAAAATTCATTGAATTTTTTTTCATAAATTTTAAAATTGTTCTCTTAGTTCATAACTAACAGAGCCATTCTTTATAAACAAAAGCCACAAGACTTGTGACATTTAAAAAAAATGTGACATTCATAGATATTTACGAATATAGTTGTAATATTGCCTAAATTTAATATCATCATAATTAACTCCTCCGAGTCAAATGCTCATTAAAAAATTTGTAAATGCGAACATTTTATGATAATTTTAAAATTTTTGCAAATTTTAAATTTTTTTCTACAGTGAATTGTACCTTGCCTCAGATATACTTAAGTCATTTATTATACCCTCCACCACCATCAGTGGTGATAGAGGGTATTTATAAGTTTGTCATTTCGTGTGTAACACCAAGAAATATTCATCTGATACCCAACAAAGTATATATATCCTGGGTCCTTTACAAATTCATTGAACTTTGTCTATCACAGGTATTTTCTTGCCCAGGAAGTAAGGTTCCGTATACGTAGAAATTTTTGTCTTTCTTGTGAAAAGACAGATTTCCGTTTTTGACGGGTTAACATTGAGGCCTCTCGGTTGAGCCCAGCTTAAGGCGACATTCAGAGCCTCCTCAGCTCGTCTACACATCATCTGCATAGCAGACAGGTCTAAGTCCTTTCTCGGTTAGGGTCCATAGGAGGCTATTAATCGTGGTAACCCAGAGTAAAGGTGACAAAATGCCACCCTGTGGTATACCGCGAAATACCTTTTTCTTGATAGTTATATCGTACATCTCGCAGCTTATCCATCTATTCCTTAGCATGTGGTTGATCCAGTTACGGAGCACCCGCTCAACATAAAACTGGTCTAGGGATTGGATAAGGGCATCAGTGTGTTATTGAAGTTATTGAAGGCGCCTTCGATGTCAATACATACCGCCAGTGTATATAGTTTGTTATCAAAGGATGCACCCATGTAGTGGACAACTTCGTTTAAAGCGGTTTCCACCGATCGTCCCTTTACATAAGCATGTTGCTTGAATTTTAGGTCCTTTTCGGGTATACTACTTTTAACCATACTAGTGACTAACCGTTCCAAGGTTTTAAGTAGGAAGGACGTAAGACTTATAGGTCGATAAGGCTTAGGTGCTGTAAAGCTAGATTTTCCAGTCTTAGGTATAAATATTAACCTTGCAGCCTGTCATTTAATGGGGGTATATGTGAATTTCAAGCATGAAGTAAATATGTGAGGCAGATGTACGGAAACCAATCCCGCTTCCATATGTAAAAGTGCCGGGCCTGCAGCTTTATATGGAGCGAAGCTCTTGGTTGCCCCTTTAACCATATCAGATGTATTTACAATTTCCTTGTTAGCTCCCCTTCCTCCAATATCGGTTCATCTATGTTATTCGATATACCGGGTGGGAAATGGGAGTCTCCTCCATATCCTCCAGACTCCTGCCCGTGTCACCGACCATGGAATCCGGTTGGACATGAGTTTTAGATAGGAACTTTTACGCTGTCTACTTGTTCACAGAAAAGTTTCCAGGAGTCTCGTTTGGCTTTATGAACAACTTTCTTGTATTCACCAAGTTTACTACGATACTCATCCCAGTATACAGTATATAAACGGTTCTTTCGTAAAGAACCGAACATTTTCCAATTAGTTTTAGACTTATTCCGAAACTTTATCGGCTTTGGTGGCGGCCTTAGTATTTTGAATCTTATGTACCGATGGTCAGAAAAGGAGTGCTCGTCCGACATTTTCCAATCCTGAATTTCGTTTATAAGCTCTTTTGAACATATAGTTATAGACGATGATAGCTTTATTACCTAAATACGATGTGATCAAGTCTTTAGTATTTAGGAAATCCATGAGGGCTTGTCCTCTGCGATTGGTGTTTGTACTAACCCAAGCTACATGGTGGGTGTTGGCATCACAACCGATTACAATTTTCTTATTTTTCCTTTGTGCCTCTTCGACCAGTTTCATCAGATCCGACGTTGGTAGTAGTGTTGGAGAAACGAAAGGCAGGTTAACAGATGCAAGATATATGTTGCCACGAGCTTGCTTCAGCAGCGTTGCACCCGTTGTGGATAATCCTGTTGAGAGGTTTATTTGGATTACCTCAGTCATTGTCATCCATTTAAATTTTCTTCTAGCGAGTTAGTGATTACCTCCCCGCTCGTTGGATTTGATTCCTCTGGTAACTCCTCTGAAGTGGTTATAGATGTAGTGGGTACCATTGATGGCACTGCAGGGTCCTCATCAGGCATACGGAGAGTAGTCGTTTTCATCGACACCTTCCTTATTTTGGACAGCATTGCTGTTTTCTGTTTTGACAAGTGAGTGATTTTCTCCTCACTTTTAGTATTTGACTCCTTCAAATTACCAGTACTTACTAATGATGCTTTGGTGATCGTCTTAGGTGTTTTAGTGTCTTCATCGGGGCCAGTTTTGACTGCCCTTTCAATCGGCGCTTCGCCAATTTTGGAAAGGGCAGCAGCACCTTCTCTTCGGGAGACCTGATCGTCTTTGCCCCAGATCTTGTGATAAAGTTCGATTTGTCTTAGTAATAGTTAGTTAGCTATGCTATTATCATCTAAGGATTCAGAGTCGGAACCCTCACCTATATTTTAAGGCTGAGGTAGCTTAGAGCATGCTCCGAGAACATCCTTCTCTTTCACCCTTACGTTTTTGCCAATTATATGCTGTACACTTGACGCATTGTCCCCCACGGAAGCAAAGGTACCCATCTCCGTAGTAGTTTTTTGCTCACGATTGCAGGATGACGACACGTGACTCGCGAGTGGATCAACACTTGCCGACGGTACTGGGTTATTTAGGTCCTGCACCGTAACTTTAATCTTTTTATTTTTATTTTCCATGTTGTTTTTTGGTCCGCGGGGAATATAATATTCCCAGGTGGTGGACAATCTGCCCTGCCTCAGCTTGAGTCAACTAAAACTGGGGAAGGACAGATGGTCCATCACCACCCCCTATCCGCCACACGGGGACGCGCTCGGTAGGAAAAACGGGAATAAAATTGTGGATATTATTTAAATTAAGGCGGTTTTTTATAGGGGCTAGGGTCTAATGAGGCCCCATGATTATAAAGTTCATGAGGGTCATCAAGGCTAGTATAGAACTTGGTTTTCAGCTTTTTGTGTTTACTATTGATGTTAACTATTTTCAATAGGCTTCGTCTACGGTACCATAAAAGATCATGTGCCAAATTTCATTGAACTATCTCCAAAATATCGTCCTATAATTTGATTACAGGGTTTACAAGCCCTATTCGGTGATTCAGTTGTATGGGGGATAGGTAAAATAATGAAACGATCTTAACCATTTTCAATAGGCTTCGTCCCTGGGACAACAGAAGATCTTGTAAATCGATTCAGAAAATGATTCTGAGCCGATTGGTATACTTAAAAGTGGGTATAGTACCAATATTATTGTGCGTTACAAACATCAGCATCAATCATCTCGAATTTTAGAACAATTTTTTCGAATTTTTTTATATGCAAAATTTTGAGTTTGGAAAGAATTGCAAATAAAATTAAAATATTTTTTTTTAATTATCAGTGTATTTTCTGAAATATGAAATTTGCGATTACTATTTTAAAATGCGCTGATAGTCCTTCGAAAAAAAATATCCAATTCTTTTGATTTTGCTCATATAAGATTCGGTATAGCCGAATATAACACTATTACTTGTTATTTATCTACATATATACATCTACATCCATTCTAACGTTACTGATTGTCTGATTCATCATCGCAAGCCTAAATGGTTGAAGCTAAATAGCTAAAATTTGGATAGGAGGTTGGTCCCCTACCAAAAATATGCATTAAGTGGAGATTTTTTTTAAATACGTGGTTTTCAAATAATAATGCCGCACCTTGCATATCTTTAAGTGGAGAAAGAGTAGAGTTCGTATCTTATTCAAGGTGTATATATTGACAATAACCTAAATTTTGATATGCAGATAAACCATATTACTTCGAGAGTGAACTTCGTTATTAGGCGTCTTTATAGCATAGGAATGTACTTGCCCGATCATGTGAGAAAACGAGTTGCCTTGGCCTTATGCCTTCCTATATTTCTGTATGGGATAGAAATATATTCAGGCATGTCCCAGCAAAATATGTTGAAACTTAAACAAAGCTTTAATAGGGTAGTTAGATATATTTTTAGACTCAGAGACATATGACTTCATATATAGTCAAGATTTTGGGCTGTGATTTTGAAGACTACGTCAAGATAAGAGTAATGTTAGAATTTTATAAAATTTTCAAATATGGAGTCCCATCATATCTTCTTCAAAGATTCAGTTTTGGTCACTCTACTCGGACTCATACGCTAAACTTCCCGAATTATTCTACACTTGTTATGAACAGATCGTTTGTAGTTCGGGTAACGAGGTTATGGAATCATGTAATACAATATGAAGAACGTAGATTCTCGAGGTCTGTTTCGAGCTTTAATCATTTTTACATACTCAATTTTAAAAATATATATTTCGTTGCTTTTTCTGCCAAAACCAAGTTATCGTTATTTTATGTCGTTTTCAATAAATGTGCATATAGGGGGGTTTATTAAGTTTTAATTTTTACAATTTAATACTTTGTTTAAGACTTCAGTCTAAATGAATTTTAATCTACTTTATTAGATGTATATAATTTCAAATTATTTACAATTTATATATTATGGCCAAATGTATTTCTAGATTAACTAGGCCCATATGGCGCCTATACAAAAACAGTTTAATGCTTATCATCGTTCAAAGAAAGCGGACAGGTCATTTAGGGAATAAACGGATAAATGCTTTTTTTGGTACTTTTTTGCATTCAATGTATCTTTTAAAACAGTGAACATTTAACAAATTTGACTACTTCATAACTTAACGAAAAAATAAAAATATGAATTGAGTACTTTTCGGATATTCAGACGTTTAAGGGATGAAAATTGGCCAATTTTTGATCCTTTTTTATAAAACATTTATAAAATATTATGTTATTATTATTATAAACCAAGTACACAAATCTAGCCAAAAGTAAATCGAATTTAATTTTATTCTAATAAATTAAATAATTATTTTTGCTATTTTAATACAATTGTAACTTAATATAAATGCTATGTACATTTTAGACTTTTTTCATTTAATTATGTTTTTTTTTAATTTAACGTTCAAATAAAAAATCGATTTGCAGAACACAAAATTCGGTTTTGAAAGCGTCTCGGTTTTGAAAACGAATCGATTTACAAACAGACCTGAATTTGTAAATTTAGATAAAATTTTGATATTTGGAAACACTAAATATGCGTAGTTATTTGGAACCCCGGAAGCAAGTAATATTTTTAGTACTTTTTCGTTCTCCAACTGTTACTTTTTGAGTTTTATATGATATTAAAATCGAAACATGAATATAATAATAAACAGACTTTTAGGTACATTTTCGTTCTTCACTGGTACTTTTTTAGTTTTCTTTAAAATTAAATATAGAAAAATAAAATTTAGCATGTAGAGCACGGAGTAAACGAGAACTTATAAAATGGATTTTTTTACTTTTTCGTTCTTCAAAAAATACTTTTTGAATTCTATGTGATATTGATCCTAGAAACATGAAATGCATATATACATACATACATACATACATACATACATACATACATACATACATACATACATACATACATACATACATACATACATAAAATCTGAAGGGGAGTTTGTAGGGGGGCTAAGGTCAAATGTGGCCCGATCACTATAAAAATTAGTAGTGTAATTTATCGTTCTATAAAACTAAGTTTTACAGATTTTTGTTGACATAATAGAACATTTAACGTAATTATGAGCCTAAAGGCCCGATTCTGGTTGTATGGGGGCTAGGCGAAATTATGGACCGATTTCAACCATTTCAACCTAAATCGACTCAGAAAGTGATTCAGAGCCGATTGGTATACTTTAAGGTGGGGCTATAACCAATATTTTTGGGTGTTACAAACATCAGCACAAACGCATAATACCCTCCACACTATAGTGGTGTAGGGTATAAAAACTAACTGCTGACTAACAAGCTGCTAACTGTCCTTACGGGAATTTACAGACAAAGAAGTTAGCAGTAAGATAGTTAGCAGTTCGTTTTTCATTATGCATAAGGCCGTAAGCATGTAGAGCCCGGATTCACACTAGGAAACTTTTTGGAAAATTTTTGATTTTTGTGTGTGAAAGAATGAAATAGATAGATTTCTTTCTCTCACACACAAAATCAAAAGTTTCTCAACAAAAGTTTCCTAGTGTGAACCAGGTCTAAGAACATATAATAGGGGTCTTTTTGATACTTTTTCGTTCCTCAACTGGTAAGTTTTGAGTTTGCTGTAATATAAACGCAGAAATTTGAAATGAACATATAAAATTTGACCTTCTGGTAATTTTTCGTTCTTTAACTGGTACTTTAGGTATTTTATTATAATGAACCTAGAGACATGAAACTGAGACTTGTCGTGAATATACGCTAATATGAAGAGGTGTTGTAAATTATACACCCGATTTATGTTAGATATAATTTTTAATGTGTGTATAATATAATAATGTTGTACTTATATTATTCGATCTTTATTGCTTCTAAAAGAAAAAATTAACTTATTTCGCAAGCCTTTTTTCACAAAACGAAAAAAAACGTATTTAACTGTTAGTTTTTGGATTTTCTATAATATTAATCTTAGGTACATGAAATTAATTAAAAGAGGTCTACTTTGGTACTTTTTCGTACTTCAGGTGGTACTTTATGAGCTTTCTAAAATATTGAATATATAAACATAAAATTAAACACGCAGTATCTTGACTGAACGAAAATTTTTAGTAGTTTTTTTGTTCTTTTACTAATACTTTTCGAATTTTCTATAATATTAAAACTAAACATAAAATTGGACACGCAGCTTCCTGGCTGTATAACAATCTGTATGCGAAGAATTTCTGGTTGACAATTAAACATGCATCGTCCTGATTCAATGAAAATCTAAAATCAAACTTATAGGGTCCTTATTGAAAGGAGACTTTCAATATTGAACCTAGAAACAAGTATGAAAATCTTTAAAAGGGAACTTTGTGATATTGCATTTATAATAATAATAATATTAATTATATTCCATTACGATGAGGGTACCTAATCACATTGGGTATAGCTAGTTTCATTTCATAAATAAATTACCATTAATAGGAATAGTCTGCCTTTAGAGTTATGAGTTTTCACACACTCTAATAATGTTGTCAAATTGAAAATGTTGGAAAATGTTGTTTTCAACCTCTTTGTGATATTTTAAAATTAAAATTGATGTTGTTCTGGTTCTCATTATTCCTAACATACTTTTTTCCTTTTACTACTGGGGAGCACAATTGATAGTTTTGTAACATAAAATTTATTGAATATTTATGTATTTACACTTAGGTTTATTAAATAGAAAATGGAATCGGTTTCTAAAAACGATAAACTTTTAAACCCGAATTTGGTGTTCTGCAATTCGAAAAATAAACAGAAAAATAGAAAAATAATTATTATTTAATTTATTAGAATAAAATTACATTCGATTTACTTTAGACTATATTTATGTACTCGGTTTTAAAACGAGAAAAATTATGCAAATTCCCTATTAAACGATAAATTTTCTCAGATTATGTTTTCAGAATAAACAGAACTACAGCTGTGTTCAAAAAATAGGAGTGAGACAGAAAATAATTGTGCAGCTTAATTTAAAAAGGAAAGATTTAAAGAAATCAAATATTTTTTCACGATATTTATTTAATAAGTGTTTAAAATACAAAACAAATGTTATTTTCTAAATAGGTTCGTTAGTTTTTTTCGTATTAACTTTTTTCGAAATCCATATCCGATTACGACTTTTCAAAAAAATAGGGGCACCGTATATTATCTTACCTAAGTTAGATTATTTTCTTTTATTCGTAGTAAATATTTAAAATATGATATAAAACTGTTATATTTAGAAGATTTTGAGGTCAGTTCACAAGTATTGCCTTTAAAATGCTGAAAGAAAATGTCAGAATTGACGAAAATGAAATCTGTTCAAATATATTGAAAATTATAAAAATATCGCGAAGAAAACATGAAAATTCTCATAGTAATCTCATTAAAAGACTTTTTGAATACTTTAGGAAGTCAGATATTTTAAAATCTCTCATAAAAAATAAACATCTCATTCAAAAATTATAAAAGCTTCTCATTTTTTTAAATTAATCCCATTAGGGCGCCCAAATTAGTGAAACTAAGCCAAATCGTAGTTATTAAACATCGTGATCAATTTTCAGTTCGTTCAGATTAATTTATAAACAAATCTTTAAAAAAAATTGATTTCAGACCAAAAAGCATATAGTGAAACCCATTAAGTTTGCCAAGTAACAAATTTAGAGGTGGTTTCATAAATGGATGAATTTTTAATGCATGAATACGACAACAAATTATATTTTTAAATCTAAATGAATTCAGAAAATATATTGAAAGTCCATTAATCGAAAAAATTAAGCTCTAACCTACTTTCAATGAAGTTGTATAATAGGAATGATTCATGATGGGTCTTGACAAAAAGGGTATGGTTTAATAAATTGTAAAATGGTATCGTACCTCAAATGTTGTAGGTACACATATTAGTCCAAGATATGCTCTCATAATCCCAATAAACAAATTTGAGACAGAAAAATAATTGTGCAGCTTAATTTAAAAAGGAAAGATTTAAAGAAATCAAATATTTTTTCACGATATTTATTTGATAAGTGTTTAAAATACAAAACAAATGTCATTTTCTAAATAGGTTCATAAGTTTTTTTGGTATTAACTTTTTTCGAAATCCATATCCGATTACGACTGTTCAAAAAAATAGGAGTACCGTATATTATCTTACCTAAGTTAGATTAATTTCTTTTATTCGTAGTAAATACTTAAAATATGATATAAAATATGAACAAATCATGAACATTCTCATAGTAATCTCATTAAATCACTTTTTGAATACTTTAGGAAGTCAGATATTTTAAAATCTCTCATAAAAATAAACATTTCATTCAAAAGTTATAAAAGCTTCCCATATGCGCTTATCATTTTTTTTAAATTATTCCAATTAGGGCGCCCAAACTAGTGAAACTATTAAACATCGTGATCAATTTTCACTTCGTTCAGATTAATTTATAAACAAATCTTTAAAAAAAATTGATTTCAGGCCAAAAAGCATATAGTGAAACCCATTAAGTTTGCCAAGTAACACATTTAGAGGTGTTACTTGGATGAATTTTTAATGCATGAATACGACAACAAATTATATTTTTAAATCTAAATGAATTCAGAAAATATATTGAAAGTCCATTAATCGAAAAATATTAAGCTCTAACCTACTTTCAATGAAGTTGTATAATAGGAATGATTCATGATGGGTCTTGACAAAAAGGGTATGGTTTAATAAATTGTAAAATGGTGTCGTACTCCAAATGTTGTAGGTACACATATTAGTCCAAGATATGCTCTCATAATCCCAATAAACAAATTTGATGAAATGGCGGTGTTGTCGTATAAAAGTATTTTTGATTCAAAATTGGTGGAAGCTCGTTCCATAGGAAGTAGGCCATTACATGGTTGTCGACTTACTGATTCTAAAGCAAAACGTTAAAAGACATCGCGTATAACATCTCTTAAGGCTTTCTGAATAAATTACTGTATATTTGTTGATAATCGGCCACGGCATGAAACCTTATCACCGTTTCAAAACGGTTGCTACAATTGTTTATAGGTCTTCTTATAAACCTTCAGTGAAAGATTTTCTAATAGGACTTCAATGGAAGACCGTTTAATACGCCATTTTGAATAAATATTCTATCCCCTGATACAGCGTTTTTAGAATTTGTTGCGATTGCAGAGGGGTGAGTTGAGTATGCTAATTTTTCTAGAATATAATATAAGGAGTACTCGTAAACGGTTCGGTTATTTAACTGCGTGGTTTTGTTAAAATTCAATATATACTTTTTAACAAAATTTTTATAGATTCAAAAAGAAAATTTGTGTATTATTATTGTCAAAATACAATAAATTATTTACCTGTTTCAAATAAAAACATTGCTTGAATTTCAGTACAAATACAAATAACTTGCGTAATTGTTTTAGTAAAATAATTGTCTGAAATATTGCGAATCTTCATTAATGTTTTTCGTAAATAGTATATTATTTTAAACAGTAAAATTCTTCGAATTCGAATTTGAGTACTTGATTTTACGAATTTCGTGATAAAATACTTGGCTTTATGAATTTTTTGTTTGATTTTGAAAGCTTCGCCCTGATAAACATCTGAAAAAAATAAATTCAAAAAGTCACCCAAAAATCTGGGAATATTGAATAAAAATTGTATATTTTAGTTTTTATGAAAAATTTTGAGTTATTTTAAATATTTTTTCACATAAGTATATATAGGCACAATATTGTTTATTCAGTTTTATTTCGTTGGTCTAAACAATTGTTTAGACAACACTGTCATAACGACGTTATAACGCTAATAATTACCGTATGTACCTGCTTATTTTTTATCATGATAAAAATTTGACGTTGTGTTGATAACAAACGTAATTATATTTTAAAATATGTTTAGAATTTTGTTTTTGTGCAAGTAAAATTGACTTTAAAAATTAATGTTAAAAAAACTTGATGAAAACATTTGTTTTGAATTTTTAAGAGTTAATCAAATTTACATTTTTTCCTTGCTCTATTTATTGTTATAAATTATATACAAATCCCACTCTTTTATCTCTTGGATTCCGTTTTTATATAAAATCTTTGAAAATTTTAAAATTAAGCGTATTTAAGAACTTAGCCGGCTTTAGTCGATTTTAAGCCGCCGCCGATATTTTTAGTGTCAGCCGCCGCCGACGTTAATATACACGTATTTTTATTTCCGTATCGTGTATTACGCTACTGTGTAAGACAAGTATAAGGTCAATACTACGTTACTGAATAAATAGAATATTTGCGAACTAAAAAGTTTAAATTATTAACTTTCTAAAATCAATTTAAAAGAAAATAAATGTATTAAAAGAATTCAGATGCATATGTGCATAAATACATAATGAAAAAATAATTATACATGTTTGTAGAAGTATGTTTGTTTTGTTTTTTTTTTTGCGGATGTGAGGAAATAATTTATCGATTTTTCCTCTTTTGTTTTTGTAGATTTGTTTAGATTATTCTCCATTTTCATGGTGTTAGCTTAAAGACAACAAACATTAGTGAAACAAAATCGTGTAGTCAATAAAGTTAAAAGAATTTCGAAAAAATCAGAAGTTCTTTGGTAATTTTATAAATTTCATTATGCCCATTGCAAATATTTTAAAGAAAGCATCAAGCTTAATACTTGGTGAAGAGAAAATTAACGAAAAAATCGATATAGTGTACGAAGACAACGAAATTCTGTTTTGCAAAAATAATGTCTGTATACATCCGCCAATTGTAGCTCGACAGGAATGTGATATGCTGCACTATCCCGGTTACTTGACAGTTACAACGAAAACATTTGTTGACCAATACAATAGCGCCAAACGGCCAACGTTGCTCCTAACATGGATTCCGAATTCGTCTCTGTGCAAGTGTCCCTCGACTGATGAAAACTCTACGTTTGACTATATTAGAGGTCCATTACCGCCGTCTTCCTATGGAAAAGTTGAGAAAGTCTTTGCTAGCAGAAGTACTAGCCACAATGGTGATGATGTCAACAAGACAAAACTTTCAGAAACTATTGCGGCTGCCCAAAATGATGGTGGAAAAGAAGACGACGTAACTGCTACAGTAGATATGCAAGAACTACGTAACGAATTGCAACCATTATTAGGTGGAAAGAAAGCGTCTTTAGAAGATTTAGAAGCTTTAATAAAAAAGAATCCAATCACATCTGTTAATATAACGATATCGAATCCCCAAATTGAGAACGCTAATATTTCACAAACTTACAATTGTGTAGTGGTTGCCGATCGAGAACAATTGCAGCTTAATTCTGACGGATCTGTTTCAGACGATAATAATCCTAATTGGATGACGCCCGAACTATTGGCATTTAAGCACAATCTTGCCTTTCCTGATAGTGCTAATACGACACCAACTGTGCGGCGTAAAGTTAACATAAAATGTCGTCGATTTTCGGTTGATCTAAGTCAGATGCGTTCGTTGCGTCTATTTTTTAATGACAATAGCTGTACATCAGGGCAGTTGGTAATAGCTTCTCGGGAATCACAGTATAAAATATTACATTTCCACTACGGAGGTTTGGATCATCTAGCTCAGGTATATTAGAGAATACTTTTAAATAATTTTTTTTATGCCGTAGTCTCAGGATATAGATTCGAATCAACAAAGTTTTTTGTCTATCTTTTTTAAGAGAATTTTGTTTATTGTTTATAAACAAAATTCGAAAAAATTATAATTATTTTTCTAATTAAAAATAGAAAATGAGAAAACGTGAAAAATATTAAAATACAAATTTTAGTGAATTTGTTGTTGCATTTTATTATTTTTTATCAGAATTTGCAGGTCAATAAAGTACTTTGCATTTTGAAAATTTAATTTAATTTCTTTGGGGTTTTCAAATTATTTTTCAATTATTCATTAAACGTATGAATTTGTATATAGCGGATTTTTTTGATTTTTTCTTTTTTCTACTATATTTAATAAAAATTAAAAAACATTAGTAAATATTTCCATATTCAGTAGATAGTATTAGCGAATTTTGTATAACTAAAAAACAGAAATTGAAATGTTAAAAATCAAATTCAAAAAAAAAAAAAAAAAAAAACATCAGCAAAAAAACGTATATTCTTTATAAAATTCGGCCAATTTCGCGAATCTAAAAATCATAAAGATATAAAAAATTTTCAAACATTTTTAACAAAAAGAAAAATATAATTATATATAAATAAGTTATATTAGAAATATTTTAAGTCAAGGCTTCTAGATTTTGTTTGCAAAAAAATAATATGAAAATATTCATACCATTTATTAACTTATTCCTAAATATTCATTATTTTTGTCAATGAAAACAGTTCTTAATATATATGCTGAAACTTTTTCATGGAAGGACACGTGTTAAGTATTTTTGAATTGCAATTTGCAAAAATCATATTCTTATTGTGTGAAACTTAGAAGTTATTTTAATTTTTCAATTTTATAAAATAATACAAAAATATTAAAAAAATAACAAAAAACTTAAAAAAGCAAAATATTTTATTGACCTAAAAAAATAACATACGTTTACAATTTATCAAAACTATCGTTAAATACGATTTTACTTATTATTGTAAAAAATAAAAATATAAGATATTCTTTAAAAAATACAACAATTTAATTTTGCTAAAAATAATTGATCTGATGCCTATGTCTCTTTACTGTCCTCAAGTAACATAGAGATTATACTCTTAAAAGTAGTTTTTTTTTTGTACTTCCGAAAATAGTTATTTTACCCATCTTTTGGAGAAATAATTATTACTTTCTACTAATATGCCACCATCTGGTTGACTCAAATTTATATCTTTCGGGTGAATCGTCACATTATTGACCCATAGTATTCTAGAGAGTAGACACTTAAAGAAAAGTTTCAGCACATACCCAGCAGTTCGGCAAAGACCCAGCAGTTCGACGGGACAATCCCGAACTGACCATTTAACCCACCTGACTACCTAGGTGACCAACCATTTTAACACGGGTTTGTCCAACGAAGAAGTCAATCGTCACTCTACAGCCTACAAAGAGAAAATAAAGAGACGATTGCCTCCGCTCTCGCTTACAAAGGGGACACTAAAGTGACGACTGTCTTCATTCTATCTTTCATATCTTTCGGGTCAATCGTCACATTATTGTCCCATAGTATTCTAGAGAGTAGACACTTGAAATTGTTTAATTTTAGTTCCATTAATATTTTACCACCTGGCTGACCCCAATTCGTATTTTTTGGTCTTTCGTCACAAATAAACTCTTTGTAATCGAGAATGAAGACAGTCGTCACTTTAGTGTCCCATTTGTAAGCGAGAGCGGAGGCAATCGTCTCTTTACTGTCTCTTTACTGTCTCTTTGTAGGGTGTAGAGTGACGATTGACTTCTTCGTAGAACAAGCCCATGTTAAAATGGTTGGTCACCTGGGTAGTCAGGTGGCTAGGGGCTACCACAAGACGTAGGTTAAGTGGTCAGTTCGGGACTGTCCCATCGAACTGCTGGGGTATATACCCAATCGTCACTCTACACTCTACAAAGAGACAGTAAAGAGACGATTGCCTCCGCTCTCGCTTACAAAGGGGACACTAAAGTGACGACTGTCTTCATTCTCGAAAAAATAACTCCTAAGAATATAATCTCTAGGTTACTTAAGGACAGTAAAGAGACGTCTGTCTTCGCTCCCGCTTACAAAGAGGACACTAAAGTGACGACTGTCTTCATTCTCGATTACAAAGGGCACATTCGTGACGAATGACCCAAAACATACGAAATACGATCATCCAGGTGAGTAACTATTTGTGGAAATTGGTGTATTTTTCGTATGCATTGACTCTTTGTCGAACTGCTGGGTTAAGTCAACAAATTTTATGTGTGTCGCTTTAAGCAGTCATACTGTTTTATTGTAATTTTTTTAAATTTAGAAAAAAATAAAATAAAACAAATAAAATTTAAATATTGTTTGAAAAGTTGTTAAAAAATATAAAAAATACTTATTTCTAAATTTGAATTATTTTGGGATTTCGCGGCATTCGTTTAATCATCCGCAGACCCTTATACTAGAGTATTAAAAAAAACTGGTTTTATATATAAAGAAGAAAATGAAACTCATTTCCAGAAATTATTAGTTATAAAATCATCTTTATAACAAAAATGTTTAAAATTCATTCTCAATAAAAAATTAACAAAAACAACAAAAAGAGATCGATATCAGGTATTTATTTCTTTGTTTTTAATAAAACCGGCTTAATAAAACTCCTTTAAAGCTATTTTAGATGAAAAAAGGTATTAAAGAAACGTCTAGCAAATCATGATTTACACATTTCCATATTCTTAAAAAATTTTCAATAACTTTTGATAATGAATTCCATCTGTATTTAATGAATAATGAATTCCATCTGAAATTTAATCAGATATTAACTTTAACTCTTTACCGCCTTGGATTTAAACAATTCTATAAAAAAGCGGCTTCCGAATATTTCAAAAATATGAAATATTCGAAACCGATCGGTTTTTGAAAGTAAAAAAAACGGTAAACAAGTTTTCGGTTAAGGTTTTTGAATACTCTACCGTATACCATAAAATATTGCAAATACTGACGCAAAATATATTGATTGTATTCAATAATCCACTTAAATGCGTCGTAATCCAAATTGATCAATATATATTGAACGTGTGCGTGTTAAACGTAAAAAATTATATATATAAAAGAAGGTACAATGTATTTTTTTCACAAATTCTCATTCTTTTTTTAATATTAATTTTGATTACATTTGCTCACTGTTCATTCCATATTTATGTTTTATCCAAAAAATTTGTTTTCGTTTTTTTATGTTTTTTTCCGCACTTCACTACACTTTTTTTATCATTTTGAATTTTTAAATGTTATATTTGAGTAAATTAAAGGCGAAATTCGTTATATTTTTCAAGAATAGATGTAACATTTTTTCTAAACAGTCAACGTAAATTAATTGCAGCGTTACCAACTATTGTAATATATAAAATGGGAACAACTATGTAATCTAACGGTAAATCATGCGCAAGACGTAATCTTTAGTTTATAATTCTTGGCATGCACTAAGTAAGGTGAGATCGTTAAAGCAGCTGATTTTTAGTTGTTTAATTGTGTCAAAATAAATAAATTCAGTCGTAATTCAGGTCTGAGTTGGGGAACAACTCTCGCGTCATCGCGATTATTTCTTAAACGCGTTCAGGCTTGTGTTTGTTGCCTGGCTTTCGACAGTTTTGCGTCTCACTCGCACTGGTGTAATGTATTACTTCATATAACTGTTCAAAGTTATATGTTGTCTACATTAACCTCGTGCTTTCGTATTACCTCAAGTGAGGTTATGTTTTATTGGTGGAGACCATAGAATACTCAAACGTTTTTAACTGGTGGAGACCATAAAATACTCACGATATAATCTGGTGGAGACCATTTAAACTCAAATATATACTGGTGGAGACCATTAATACTTTTGATGAAATCAAGTCCGGATGCTCAAACTCCCTATATGAAGGTATAGGTCGGTTGGTGGGGTTTTCTCTGGACAAACGTCAAACCCAAAAAAAAAATAAATAAATTTATTTATTTTATTATAAGAAATAAATTATATTTGTGTTTTCAAAGCAAAAAAAAAAAAAGAAATTATGATTTAAAATGTTCATAAAAAAAAATTTCAGAATAAAATTCATACGAAGAAGTATTAAAACATTGTCCTGCTGCAGATATAAGCTAAATATAACGATGGTTTTATATGTAATGTGAAATATATAAATACTATTTCTTTTCAATATTAATTAATTATTTATTATTTTTAAATTTTAGAAATTTCATTTTGACAAAACCCAAATCTAGTCAACAAAAAATATTGTGTTTTTTGCCAAAACGGTCCCACCTGACTTATTTTATCATGTACATATGTTTGAATGCAAAATAAAATTATATTTTTTTAAATTGTTTGATGATGTACATAAATAAACCATCAACCAAAAATATTTCTCATTTGCAGGTTCTTCATCAATGGCACTGTTTTCTTCATAACATTACTCATACAATTGGTAATGAAAAGCAGACTTTACCGTATCGCCAATTCATGGTGTGTAGACCAGAGGTTAAAAGATCTGAATTGCACCCTGATGAAGGAAATGTTCAAAAGATCACAACTAATTTTTTTTATGGCACACTTCTTAATGAAAAGGGACAAATTGATGATGACTTAATGTTGCGAAAATGTGTATTTTTTGGGGGACTGGAGAAGAGTCTTCGCAAGACCGTTTGGCCCTTCTTACTTAAGTGCTATTCGTTTTCATCAACTTTTGAGGATCGTGCAGTTTTAATGGACATCAAACGTCAGGAGTATGAGGAAATAACTAGAAGACGCTTATACTCAATGTCACCAGAAGAACAGGTCCATTTTTGGAAAACCGTACAGTGTGTGGTTGAAAAGGATGTTGTGCGTACTGATCGATCAAATCCATTTTTCTGCGGAGACGACAATCCCAACACTGAAATAATGAAAAACATTTTGTTAAACTACGCATTCTATAATGCTGGAATATCGTATTCGCAGGGCATGAGTGATTTGTTGGCCCCAGTACTGTGTGAAATTCAAAATGAATCTGAAACCTTTTGGTGTTTCGTAGGACTTATGCAACGTGCATTTTTTGTGTGCACTCCAACTGATAACGATGTCGATAGAAACCTTAATTTTTTGCGCGAACTTATACGTATTATGTTGCCTCGGTTTTATGAACATCTCAAAAATCATAGCGATGCTTTGGAATTACTATTTTGTCACCGATGGCTCTTGCTCTGCTTTAAGCGTGAATTTACAGAAGCTGTAGTTATTCGAATGTGGGAGGCATGCTGGTCAAATTATTTAACAGACTACTTTCATCTTTTTCTTTGTTTATCTATTCTTGCCGTATATGCCGATGACGTTATTGCTCAAAACCTTAGAGCTGATGAAATGCTGTTGCACTTCAGTTCCCTTGCCATGTACATGGATGGGCAATTAATATTGCGTAAAGCTCGAGGATTGTTGCACCAATATAGGCAACTCCCTAAAATTCCTTGTACATTAGCAGGACTTTGTAAAAGATGTGGTCCCGGCATGTGGGATTCGGAACACAGGCCAGCTTTAGAATGTGTCGGACACACTGAAGATGAGAAATGTTCCTTGGCTATAGATTAAACTCACATTTGTTTTAAAATTAAGTATTTTTAATTCAACATGTTGCACACAAGTATGAAATGCTACTAAAATATTTGTTTTCTTTATTACTTCTATAAAAATATTTATAAATTCGTTGAGCAAAATACTATAAAAATAACAAACATAATTATTAATAATAATGCAATAACAAATAAAATTATGTTATTAAAAATAAGTGTATTAAAAATTAACTATTAAATATAATACGCTTCATGTGCTTTTTGCAATATTTACTTATAAAAATCATGTGTGTACCAAGATTCAAATAAAACTACTTGTTCGAATTGATAAATTTCAAAGGGGAAAATTATACTCTTTATTTAAGATTCTAAAAACAGTGTATGTACCCTGGAAAAACTTACATTGAAAAGAAATGAGTTAAAATGCTAATAAAACCTCTTCTTTACTTTTTTACTAGCATTTTAACTTATTATTTTAACACGGTGTTGACATTGGAGACAAGTACTTTTACATTTTAATAAAAAAGAGTACTATTTTTCCCCAATTCGCCTAGGAATACAATTTCTGAAAATGAAGTTCACAAAATATTCTGTGTTTAAATCTATATTGATATATAACTCATACGATTCAAATATGTTCAGGAAAAATTGTGTTTTCAAAAAGTATCATTTCATCGAATTTGATCCTAAGTTAGCTTAGTACTCGAATTCCAAAAAAATATATACCAATATTTTGTTTCAATAAATAAGCAATTTTTTAAATTGATTACAAATGGCCTCAATGAATTTAAGTAAAATAAAATTTTCCGTTGTGGTACTTTTTTGAATTTTTAAAAAGTACGAAACAGGTGAAAGAGGTATCCAAATATTTACCAAAATTTTATTTTGTTCATTAGTTAAAAAGCAGTAGTAAACGCGCACACACACACACACACAGATCATAACGATTATTTTTGATTGAAAAATAAAAATCTATTTTAAGTTTTATTTTTTTTACTTCAAAAATAAAAGTTATTCTTGAATTTTATTTTATTTTTCTCAAAAATAAAACTCAATATGAAAACATTTTCTTTTACAAAATGTTTAGAGAATGTTCGGGGCCTAGGTGAAATAATGGACTGATGTTAACCATTTTCAATACGCTTCGTTTACAGTGCCATAAACGATCATGTGCCAAATTTCATTGAATTATCTCCAAAATAGCGACCTGTAGGAGCTAACAATAATTTTAGTAGGCCGGGACTATAAACTGGTGCTGTTTAAAATTCCGAAATACTAGACTTTGCTCCGGTTTCGAACTTTGTATGGAGAGTTCCCTTGGGGTACACGTGTTTTCTGTGGATTAAACCTAATACCGCGAGAAGATAATGTTGGTTAAAAGACTGATACACGGTAAAGGCTATAACACGGCATAAGTTTGGTGCCGTTGTCGAAACTACATAAGTGTAAATAGAAGTTATGTTTTCGCTTCTCCGAAGTTATGCTACAGGGCAGCATTGACCAGAGATTATATGGATTGAGTACTTGAACAATTGCTTGTACATGGATCTGCAGCGCCATGTACAAAAATTTACACCAACGTGTAAAAAGCTCGAAGGGACGGTGGCGAGTTTTCGAATAAGCTCTCCCTGTGGTTCTAAAAGTATCACCGTGAAATAAGGCCAAAACGGTAGGTGTTCTCGTAAAGCACTTCGACTTATGTATCTCTTGTCTTTCCGGCATTACAGACGAGTAAGGGAAAGTACATATTTTAATTTTAAAATCAGTGCAGCTGATTTTTATTTGTTTATTTAAAAAGAGCTTGGGTTATGTCAAAAATTATTTATTTATTTTTATTCTAACATAAAAATTAAATTTGCGTTTTCTAACTAAAAAATTTCAAACTAAAAATTATGAATGAAAATGCTGATAAAATGGTTCCAAATGAAGAAATTCAGATGAACCAGCAATAAGACGTTGTCCTACTTCCAATACAATTTAAATGTAACGACGGTTTTATAGGTAATATTGTGAAAAACGCAAAAAATTTTCTTTCCAATATTTATTATTTTTTAATTTTAGAAATTTCATTTTGGCAAAACCCATACTCAAAACAACAAAAAAATATTGTGTTTGTTGTGGTTGTTGCCCAAACGCTCTCACCTTACTTATTACATCATGTTTTAATCCAAAAATATTATATATGTGTTTTCAAAGCAAAAAAAAAAAAATAAATTTAAAATTATGAATTAAAATGTTTATAAAAAGTTTTCAAGTAAGAAAATTCAAATGAAGAAGATTTAAAACATTGTCCTGCTGTAGATACAAACTAAATGTAACGACAGTTTTGTGGGTAATATTGTGAAATACATAAGAACTATTTCTTTCCAATGTTTATTATTTTTCAATTTTAGAAATTTCATTTTGACAAAACCCAACTCTAGACAACAAAAAATTATTGTGTTTGTTGTATTTGTTGCCGAAACGCTCCCACCTTACTTTTTACATCATGTGTATTTATTTAAAATTAATAATATTTAATTTATTATTTGCATTTTTTGACAAATGACTGTGGGGAACTATAACAGGTGGTATGTTGAATTCACAGTACCCATATGTGTGAAGAGCCTACTTTATGATTTCAAAAAAATAAAGACATGTTTCTTCTCCATTCTTTCTCTATGAGTTAAGCTATGTATGTATTAGAATATTCAGTTATTCGGGGTTTTATCTTATTCGGTTTATTCGACAAATAATTATTTGAGATTTTACGTTAGCCGGTTAATAATCGGATAATTAAAAATTAATCGGTTATTCGAACAAAAGGAAACTATTGCTTTTTAAAATAATTTCCTTCATATTACACCCTGTAACAATTTTCAAAAAAAGGTTTCAAATATGGAAAACTTGATAAGCATGTGAAAATAGATTACACATATAGCAATTCTGCGTACTCCGATTTTTATGTTCTTATAAAAGGATTTCAAAGTTTAAAGGACTACAAACAAATATTTAAAATATTTATATGCATTTTATGATGCTAATATTGGTGTCAAATGGAAGCTGGTAATCTGTACATTCTATCTACATATATTATTTACATGTCTCACTTAGAAAAAAAAAACAAAAAAGAAATTAAATGTAAAAAGGTTTCATTTTCGACAAAAAAACTTTTAACTACTTCTTTGTAACAAATTTTCTTTAAGATTTCCAATTCTTTCTTGATGATCTTGATGATTTGAAATAAATTATATTATTTCGAAGCAGAAGAACTCACCTTCATAAATATAAATTTGGAATTAATTTTTTTGAAATCGGTTGTCTTTTAAACTTTAAAGTCCTTTAAAGAGCCGATTATGAAAAACTGAGTACACTGAGTTAATACTAATGGTCTACAGTTTACTCTACGCATAGATTTTTTCATGTTTGAAAATAACTTTTGCACGGTTTGTAAACAAAATTATGATTTTCACTTCTTTCACTTTAATTCTATGTTTAGTTCTGCTCAAATATTATAAACCATTCCCGTTTATGTGAAATGCTTTTCTATATAAAGAAATTACTGTTTTTAAGATTTTCAACGAGTTCTAGAATTCATACGTTCCCTTAAACACTAGTTCAACTATAACTTTAGAGAATAAAAGTCGTATGGTTTATATTTTTTGTGTTTACACGATTGGTATAAAACAATTAAAAAGTCAGATGGAAACAGCTGTTTCACTTTTTTATATGTGTTTACATAAAAATACATCCCTGATCTAATGAAACCGGCTTGTTTTTTGAATCATTTCAAAAAATGAAGAGAGCCATAGGACTGTCAAATTTTCCATCTGTATTCTCTCTCAATGTGTGAACGTTTCATTACATATTGCGTTTAGACGATCATATATATATATATATATATATATATTATATATATATATATATATATATATATATATATATATATATATATATATATATATATATATATATATTATATATATATATATATATATATATATATATATATATATATATATATGTTTGAAAGGAAGAGCTTCACCTGTTGAGGATGTGGGGGGTAATTTCGTATTACATAACATGTCACCTTATATTCACATACTTTTCACATATTTGGATATCTTTGAAACAATGCCGTGGATATTTCAAAAATATTACAATTTTGGAGTGGCCACCTATTTATTATTGAAAAGGTTTCGGATATTCTTTTCGTAATGTGTATAGCTCGGGCAGACAGTATGACACAAAAGAAACATAAATAGAAGGAACTAAAAATGCTTGGTCCGGAATTTCCTTGCCTCGAAGTTTCATAGTTAAATAAAGTAACGGCGGATATGTTCCTTAGGAAATCTTTTCCAAAACTTCGTAAAAATGTTAATAAAAACAAAAAAGTTTCATGAAAAATCAAATTTCTTATTGTTTTTGTCAATTAAAGAACCTATTCAAATGAGCAAAAAAAAAATAATGTTGAAAAACGAAGTTTCTTAGGAAAAAAAATTAAAAATCGGTTATTAAGTATTGCACTAATATTAGTCGTTCTAGTGATATATGACATCATGATATTAATTAAAATTTTAATATAACCAATTAGTCCATTATTTTCAATTAATTTGAATGTAAACAAAACAGTGAATCATTTAAGGAAGCTGGAGTGTATGAGCAAATTCGAAAATTTTTAAGAATTGATGAAACTTAAGTAAAGTGCCTCGTATTTTGTCAATCTTAGAAAATAAGTAAATATTTTGATACATTTCGGTATAATGTAAAAAACGCATATATATATATATATATATATATATAATATATATTATATATATATATAATATATATATTATATATATATATATATTATATATATTATATTATATATATATATATATATATATATATATATTATATATATATATATATATATATATATATATATATATATATATATATATATTAGAGTGCTCCAAGCTTGTATGAAGGGAAAAAAAAATTATCCTACAGGCCGTGCCCCCTCTAGAATTGTTCTATGGGTTATAAAAATAAGTCGTGCAAAAAATTAGGTCTATAGGATTACGTTAACTGGTTTACGTTAACGTAAATGCATTTACAAGGGGAAAATATGCAATTTTTCAGTTTTCATAAAAGTTTTGTCATTAAACAATTTGCTTTGCATATTGTCAAAGAATCGTAATGTACACAGAATTAGCGTTACAAAAAGATAAAAAACACAAAAATGGGTTGAAAAATTTAAAAGTTATTAAAAATTCCACAGGCCATTATCGTGTCTCAAAGCACTTGATTTCAAAATGTGATAAAAAATAAACATATTTTTGAAAATATTCTAATAAAACAATTGAATTACTTAAAATGCATGAAACTCTTTATATTTATTTAGAAATATGTGGACTAATAATTTACATAAGGTTCCATTTAAAATACACAACAATATAATAAAAAGGCTAATTTTGCAAAATATTATATAAAAATGGGTTTTTCTCGAAATCCGCTGAATTCAAATTGCAGGTACAGGCAAACTATAAGAGGTATTGACCTAATTTTTTACTGTTTTATTCCCTAATCTGTTGTCCATAAATCCCTATGAGTTCTCCCAAAAATATTGAAATTTGTTTAACAAAGTATAAAAAAACTAAAATTTGAATTTTGAAACGACCGTTAAAAATATCAAAATTTTTCGACCATAGCTGAGAACAGGTTTACGTTATTCTATAAGGACAAAAACTCATATTCAAGTAACTACAGATGTGTTTTAAGTAATACAAGTGTTTTATTAGAATATTTTAAAAATTATTTTTATTTTTTCGAAACTTTGTTTTTTTGAGCTGGCCGTTGAAAAATGGGATGTCTTTTAAAGGAAAGAAGAACCTGAGGGAACTTTATTTGTAATAGATATCGACCAGAAATCCATGGCTAGTCTTGCCAAGAATTAAGGTAGGGCTTTCTTTGCCTCTAAAGCTGTCATATTCAAAATTGGGAAGGTGCCGATTGGAAGGGCTGTTACAAATCTAAGACCAAGGCATCAGTATCCACTACTGATAAAGTTAAGGAGTCAAATCCTTAAATCGAGGAATTTACCATTAACTCGCCAGAAGGAAGTGCAGTTGCCCTTTCCAAAATTGGAAAGGCGCCGATTGAAAAGGCTATCAAAACCGGCCCCGACAAGGACACTAAAACACCTAAGACAGTACCAAAAGCATCAATAGCAAGTACTGGCAATGTTGGAGAGTCAAACACTAAAAGCGAGGAGGAAATCACACACCCGCCAGAAGACAGAACAGCAGTGCTCTCCAGAATTGGGAATGTGTCTATTAAAAATACTGCTATTCCTATGCCTGATAAGGACATCGCAGAGCCATCAACAGTACCCAATGCATTAATAGTCACTTCAGGCTACCCGGAGGAGTCAAATCCAAAGAGCGAGGAGGGGATCACCAACTCGCTGGAAAACAGTTTAATGGATGACCATGATTGAGGTTATCCAAATAAACCTCCATCGGAGCGAGACAGCTACCAACGCTCTGATTGCTAATTAACACAGGTAAAATACATATAGCTTTAATCCAGGAACCTTGGACGATTCGCAACAAGGTTTCTGGATTATGTCAAGTAAATTTCCGAATTTTCTACGCCGATACAGGGTCTCGCCCAAGAACAATGTATCTTATGTCACAAGAACTTATGTTTTCTCCTCTGCAATAAACGCATAAACAAAATACAAACATCTGCATTAATGATGTTTGTATTTGCCTTTTTTCTAAGTATTTAGTTTCAGATTTCACTTTAAGAATGTTTATAGTGTGCCTTGGGTAAAATAAATAAGAAACCCTTATCAGTTCACACTTACGTTCTTATCATATGTATTTAAATAATAAATTTGATATGATAAGACATACGCATGTGCGTTGTTTTGATTTTTGTAATTAGTTCTTAAGTTTTTAGTTTTATAAATAAATTTAGTGTTATTAAAGGATCAAACGAGTGCCTTACAAACAATCGCGGTCTTCTAACATTCAACAGTAAATTTTGTATTTTTAATTTAATATAATTTTTACACGCTCACGTGAAAACTAAGCTAAAGACATCAATCAAATTCATCGAAAATATTTATTGTTATCCTAAGCTGTTTGGTATTGAAAATCAGCAAAATCGGTTTACGATTTAAAAAGTAATGAGACTACCTCGAAGAAAATTACGTGTTTTTCGCAATTTTTCAGAATTTTTCTCAGAAACTACATAAGATAATTTGATGAATTTTGTCACGCATTATTTTTTTCTTCCAGAGACCAAGTATGTTGAAAATCATAACAATTGATTCAAAATATCTCATAGCCCCCATACAAAGGTACATATTCCCGGAAATTCATAACTCCCTCAAATATATCAGCATAAATACAACATTTTGCACATATAAATATAATAAGCATATATATATATATATTATATATATATATATATATATATATATATATATATATATATATATATTATTATATATATATATATTATATATATTATATATATATATATATATATATATATATATATATATATATATATATATATATATATATATATATATATATATATTATATATATATATATATATATATATATATATATATCATTCTACCAAATCATATCAAATTTATCAGGATAAAATTTGACTTCAATATGTTTTATATGCATATCTATCATTCTACCAAATCACTTAAACGTACATATTTCATTAATTTAGAAAGCAATTGGGGTCAAATTTGACTTGAATTGATTATGTATGCGCATAAATCATTATACGATTTTTTCCTATTTGGTGTACAATTGGTCACATATACGGTCCATTTCCGAAAAAATACTTAAACGCAAATTTAAAATCAAAGTTTTCGGGACTAAATTTTACATCAATTCGTATTTTGAAAATCACTGAATACCACATAATTGACTATTCAAGGATAATATTTCGATAAAATTCGACATGAGTATGTTCTGTGTATCATTCTTATACTAAAATGTTTTGGAACCAACCTAATATTGAACAAACTTCTGATTTACAGTCATGAACCACGTTTCAAAAATCTCTTACACAAATTTAGTTCGACATGAATATGTTTGTAAATACACAAATCATTTTTATGATTTTTTTGGCATCGTTCCATAATAATTCATGAACAAAACATTTGTCGAGTTATCTAAAAATTAGTTATTTAAATGCTAATAAAAATAATATTGCTGGGTATTTAAGATCCGGCACAGCCGAATATAGCACTCTGACTTTTTTGTATTTTGATTGGGTATTATTATTTGTTATTGCTTTATTATTATACCCTTCAATTTCATGAGAATTGCATATGTATGTATATAAGTTTTTCAGTTTGTTTATAATTTCTATAACATAGTTTTCCGTATATATATTCTGGATCCTTATGGGTAGCGGAGTTGATAAAGCTCTACCCGTCAGTATGTCCGTCTGAATGTTTGTTGAAATCAGTTTTTAGAGGACCCCAGATATCGGCGAGATCCGAATCTTCAATAATTCTCTTAGACAGGCTTTCGAGAAGATCGCTATTAAAAATATCACTATTGAATATTACCTTGATTCCGATTTATTTAAGCAACTTTTTGAAGAAAAACTAATTTTCTATAGGAGGCTTTATATGGGGGATAGAAGCAAATATGGACCAATCCCGATTAAATGGGCTGGATAGATTTGTATTTATATAATATTTGTCTGTGCTAAACAAAGAATAAATAAGAAGTGAAACGCTAAGTCTACTGTCAGTCGGTACTAGAGTATTCAAACGATTAATCGTCGTTCGGTTAATCGATTAATTTTTGACGATTAATCATTCGAATAAATGAAAATTGTCAAATTTCAAATAACGAATAATCCGAATAATTTCTATCAATTAACCGATTAAGAAAAACTTACTATTTAGCAGTAAAATTACTATGTATTTTCTACAAATTTAAAATTTTTATAATAAATTTTCTTCTTTTCTTAATTTCTTAATCAATTTGCTATAATAAAGAAAATATATTTGATGTTTTTTGAAAAGAAATAAGGAAATAATTATATCGCTTTTATTTTTACAACCAATTTTTTTGGGAACATTGTTGTGTTCTTAAGGATTTCTACCAAGTTTTCAGCAACAGTTATAGTTGAACTAGCGTTCAATGGAACGTATGAATTCTAGAACTCGTTGAAAATCTTAAAAACAGTAATGTCTTTATATAGAAAAGCATTTCACATAAACAAGAATTTCTAGTATTTGATAAAAAACTAAACAAAGAATTGAAGTGAAAATAATATTTTTGTTTATAAACCGTGCGTACAGGAAACTGTGGACCATTAGTATTAGCTCTGTGTACTCAGTTTTTCATAATCAGCTCTTATGCTCCTGTAAAAGGACTTTAAAGTTTAAAAGACATCCAATTTCAAAAGATGGAATTCCAAATTTATATTAAAAAGTTGGTATTAATATTAATTTCAAATGAAGCTGAGTTCCTCTGCTTCGAAATAATATAATTTACTTCAAATCATCAAGATCATCAAGAAAGAATTGGAAATCTTAAAGAAAATTTGTCACAAAAAAGTAGTTAAAAGTTTTTGAGTCGAAAATGAAATATTTTTATATGTAATTTCTTTTTCCTTTTTCTCTAAGTGATACCAATATTAGCATTATAAAATACATATAAATATTTTAAATATTCGTTTGTAGTCCTTTAAACTTTGAAATCCTTTTACAAGGTCATAAAAATCGGAGTGCACAATTCCGTAAGTGGAATTTATTTTCACATGCTTATCAACTTTTCCATGTGTGAATGCTTTTTTCAAAATTGTTACAGAGTGTATATGGAGAAAATTATTGTTAAAAGCAATAATAACATCTAGTTTCCTTTTATTCGAATAACCGAATAATTTTTAATTATCCGATTATTAACCGGCTAACGTAAAACCTCAAATAATTATTTGTCGAATAAACCGAATAAGACAAAAACCCGAATAATTGAATACTCTAGTCGGTACCTAACTCTAAGAATGTATTAGTAGAATTCTGAAGCCAACATAGTTGCAAAAAATCGGATTTAAAAATATTGAAAAAAATATTACATTTTAATTTATATTTTAAAAGATTTCTTTAAATATTTTGCAACATAATTTATCTATAAACATTACATATGAACGTATCTTTGATTTTTAATCTGCAATATTGAAATAATAATTATTTTAGTTAAAATATTTGTTTTTTGTACCATACGAAAATTTACAACATTGTTCTTTTTTCGTTTTAATTTCAACAACAAAAATTAAATGTCAAAAAATAAAAAAAATATTTGTTTCGTTTGTAAAAAATTTCTTAGTATTCAGTGGTGCTAAATTTCATTTCAATAACAGTGTTAATAAATGAATTACGGATATTCCAAATGTAGCTTTGTAAGGGGGCTAGGGTCAAATGAAGTCCGATCATTTCGAAATTCGACAAGGTCATCAAAGCTTGTTTAAAACTTAGTTGCGCGAACTTTCATCGAGATGGTTGGTTGGCTGAATAAAGTGGTAGTTCACTACACGCGAAGTAAAGTCAAAAGACTCCGTTTTGTCCGGACCACTCCACTCGTCAGATGTAGTATATTACAGTTTTATATCCAGTCTGTAGCAGTGAGAAATCTTAGGATATCATAAAGCTTAGATTCAGATATTTCTCCATGGTTAGATATGAAGTACCTGCCAAGAAAACGATTCCTTTTCACAGATATAGCAGGGCATTCGCAGAGAAGATGGAAGACCATTTCTTTTTTTTCCTTGTCTTTGCAACTGCGACAGTGTTCATTGAAAGGTAGCCCAAGCCTACTTGCATGTATGCCTAGCACCCAGTGTCCTGTTATTACTGCTATTAATCTCGATATATCCCCTCAACTTCGGTTTATAAGATGACTTGTGCGTTTCCCATTGAAAGAGGGCCACAATATCTTGGCCTATTTTCAGCCTTCCACCTATTTTCAGCCTTTTGAAGATAGAATCTAAGGATATTACTCTTTATGAAACCCAACGGGGTTGCTACTGGAACAGCGTTGGAGATATCAAGAGCAGATCTCGTTCTGGCAAGCTCATTTCCATAATAGTCCCTATGAGCAGGGACCCAAACAAGGGTAATGTCAGACAGACTCAGCCTTGATGGATCCTTCTTGCTTCGCTTAACTAATAGGGAAGTGGTAGTATAAGAATTTAGTGAGAGAAGTGCCGCTTGACTATTGACAAAAACTCTTTTTTTCTATTATTCCAAGGCATGCTGATCTTTGAACTTTGTATAGCTGATCTACAACACATTTCTTCTTAGTTGAAGCCCACCATACAAGAGATCAATATGTAAGATTATGTAAGAATAGGACGTTCTATAGCTATGTACATACATTTAACTAGTTGGGACTAAGTCCCCATTTCATTCCACTCCTTCTTGAGTTTCCATAATAATTTGGAGTCTAGAATAATTCCTAGATATTTGGCATTATTCAATAAGGGTTTTTCGCAGTTTTTTAAGGGGATTTGGGCGATCCATTAGTTTCGACAAGTAGGCTAAACAAGAGAATTTGATCTCATCGCGTATTATGATTACATTGAGATCCCTATGAATATTATTAATGGGAATGTACCACGGGGCACCTGTTATTGACCTTAAAACTGCTGACTGCTTTCTTTGTAATTCTTCAACATTAGATGAGGAGGCTATTCCCCACAGTTGAATGCCATATAGCCATATCGATTTTATAACTGTACTCCAAGTCTAGAGCTGACCGTGATCCAATTAGTCAGTACATTTGAGCTGACTTTAATTTTATTTGTGTGACATTGGCTTTAATGTGGAGAGTCCAAGTTAAGCAGCGATCAAAGTGGATACCAATATATCTCACATGGCTCTGTACGGGAGGACAATTTTCTCGTCTTAAAGTAAATGTAACATGAGTACATTTTGTTGCATTGACCTTTATTTTCCTTTTGTCCAGATCACATCTATAGATATGATTTGAAAAGATCTTTCATATATGTAATTTTGAAGCAGTTTGTGAACATTCGCAAGTAGTAATGAGATAATTTTGTGTATTAGTCCATCTTGCCCGACTTTATCGAAAGCTTAAGAAATATTTATGAATAATGCTGAGCAATACTGCTTGCACCCGAAGGCCTTCCGAATAAGAGTAAGAAGTACATAAAGAGAAACCAAACTGATGGTCAAGAATAATACAATTATCGTTAAGGTATACTATAAGGCTGTCAATCAATAACTTTTCAAAAAGTTTTGAGAATATATACAAAATGGGACGGTATGGTGTCACATGAGTGGCATCTTTTCCCGGTTTTGGTATCATAACAATTTCGGATACTTTCCATGAGGTAGGGAAATATCCAATACGTAGCATCGAGTTAAAGATAAACAAAATAATTCTCGGTGCTAAATTGGGCAGGTTACTTATCATTGTGGTAGTAATGTTATCTATTTTCTGCCTTTAGAGCTTTCTGCACTAATGGCAGAATCTGTATCATTTTCAGTACATTTTCCAAGTGATTGGCTAATGCTTCAAGTTTTTCTGACGTATTTCTTGCAAATTGACCATTCTGGAGGCGTATGGGTGATTCATATGCAATAGAGCAATGCATATTTTTAACCGCTTTCCAGAGACTATATTCTGTTTTCTTAGTAGGGTCTAAGTGTTTGAGATAATTTCTCAGATTTGATTCCTTATTATTTTTAAGGCGATGTGATGTCATCTTTGGCACTTATTAAGTTTAATCGTTATGTTTGGAGATCGCTATTGTTGCCATTGATGTCTGAGTGTTCTCTTTTCTTTAATTAGAGACTCAATGTCTCAATTGAGATATGGCATCTAGTCTGTTATGCGATATTGCTTCTAGCAATTGTCTGCCTTTGGGACTAATGACGCAAGAGTTTTAAAGTAATCGAGAAACTGCTATTGATTAAAATAATACCTTGGAGGACAATATATCGAAGATATTGTAACTCTGCTATCAGGTATATTTATAGAGGTGGCCTGGATATGGTCCTTCTGGTATTCTGGCATTGGGAAATGTCTAATATTTTTTCTCACTAAAATAGCTGCTCCACCACAGGCACTGCCACTTGGATTTTGTAAGTGTAGTACCTGTTTTTTTCAGAGGCGAGTAGTACGTCAATTTCCTGAAGCTAAGGCCGTTAGTATTCCAAAAACAAATTCTTAGGTAATTTATTTTTTATTAAACATGATCTGCATGAGCGTGCTTTTATTTTGCAATAATTGTTGAAACATATTTTGCATATTTGTCACGAAAATGTTCATGGTTTGATTTCTCAATAGAGCTTTAGGAATTTGTTTCGGATGCAGTTACACCCCCTTTTAATGCATAATGTGGTATTATTTTCATTATTTGTTTGCAAATTTTCATTATTTTTCTTTGTAAAACTTCTATATTGGGCACTAGAAGTTTGTTTTCGTTCATTTGGGTAACGGAACCCTCTTTACTCTTAGGCCGCCCAATTATCGAGTGGCCCAAAGCGTTAGTCATGATATCACTAATCACGTCTGGGAGCATTCCTGATACCAATATCACAACATAGTCCGCGTAAGCAACAATTTTTATTCTGTTGTCCAGTTCAATGAGAATCAAGTTAACGACGATGAGCTAAAGTAGTGGAGAGATTACGCTGCCCTGTGGTGTGCCTCGTTCATTATTTTTCTTTGTAAAACTTCTATATTGGGCACTAGAAATTGGTTTTCGTTCATTTGGGTAACGGAACCCTCTTTACTCTTAGGCCGCCCAATTATCGAGTGGCACCAAAGCGTTAGTCATGATATCACTAATGACGTCTGGGAGCATTCCTGATACCAATATCACAACATAGTCCGCGTAAGCAACAATTTTTTTCTGTTGTCCAGTTCAATGAGAATCAAGTTAACGACGATGAGCTAAAGTAGTGGGGAGATTACGCTGCCCTGTGGTGTGCCTCGTTCCACTTGCTTGGACCTAACGCTGTTACCAAGACTTGCAGTAACTATTCTGGATGTCAACATAGTTACTAACCAGTTGCTGATGTACTCTTCAACATCTAGATTAGCAAGGGCTTGTTGAATTGCAGAAGTATTTACGTTGTAGATCGTCCTTTAAGGTAGGCATGTTGACTCTTTGAAAGCCGCGATTGCCTAATATGAGATTCAATGAGTCTTTCAAGCGTTTTGAGCTCAAAAGATGAAAGAATATTTGGACGAAAGTCTTTCGCATTCTCATGACTCCTTTTTCCTGCTTTGGGAATAAAAACGACCTTAACCTTTCTCCAATTAACCGGAACGTGGTTGAGAGAGAGGCTGAGCGTATATATTATATGAAGCCAGGGGATAATATTCTTTTGCACTTTGTAACAAAATACCATTTGGCCCTGGTGATTTGAATAGGAAAAACTATCAATCGCCCACGAGATTCTATCATAGGAGCTGATATTATTGTTGAGTCCCGGTAGGGTCCCACTTTCTATACCGATTTCCTTGACAGCGTCTTTGCAGCCGGGGAAATGAGTAACCAGTAGGATGTCAATAGATTCTGCCGACGATTTTGACCAAGTGTTGTCTTTCCTTTTAATGTAGTTTGGATTACATTTTCCTTTAGCAAGGATTTTGCTAAGTCTAGCAGAGTCCTTTACTAAAGTTTTCATCTATCTTTTCAAGACCAGCGATGGAATTGTCCTAAGTTAGTGTCTTAGGATCCCTTTGTATTTGAATCAATCGGTTCTTCATGGTTTCCTATAGAGCGGTTTCTTTGTTTAGATTTTTCGTTAATGCGTTCTCGAGGTCTCATCGGAATTTCCTCATTGGGGATAAGCTTGAGGCTTACGCCTTTCCATGCTTCGCTTATCTTAGTGATGCATTTCCTTAGGAACTCGTCCATAGATTTGATCACCCTGTATCCCCGATGTATCTCACCGGAGTGAAAACGAGGTGCTGTGTTGTCTATACTGGCTAGGAGGTGCTCCATATCCAACTCAGTCAGTTAGATTTCACGGCACTACATTCTGTTACTACAGGGAGTGTGGAGTTGTCAGATCTCCCATCGGACGCGTCCCAGGTGGCGGAGATTAGTTCCCCAAGAACCCTCCTAGTATATACAGATGGTTCTAAAAAAGGGGAACGAGTGGGAGGTGGCATTTTCATCCCTGAATTTGGAACCAAAATAAGCTTTAGGATACAGAATAATTGTAGTCCACTACAGGCTGAACTATCAGCCATTAAAAGGGCAGCAAATTGGCTTTGGTACTACAGAATATCAAACAGAGATATTCAAATTTGTACCGATAGCCAAGCTGCTATCTAAACTAGTCCAGGAATGCCAGGCATCCTTAAACAGGATGGCGAGACATTCAATAATCGTGCTCAAATGGGTACGGGGACACGGGGTTTTGACTGGCAACTATATCGCTGATGAATTAGCGAAACATGGAGCCTCAATGTCCGACAGAGACATAGACATCTTTTGCGGAATACCGCTAAAAGCCTGCAAGACCATAATAGATGGAAAGTTCTATGAAATTTCTCAGACAAGATGGCGAAATGAACCAACTTGTGTCAATACCAGGAAGATATGGCCAAATTTGGACAGTAAACGCACTTCATATCTTCTGCAACTAAACCTTCATATCAGCAACTTTGTTGCTGTCATTACGGGACATATCTTATTGGGAAACCATGCAAGAAGACTTGGAATTCCCCACAACGACTTCTGTAGAAGTTGCCAAGACGAAGAGGAGGAAGAATCTATTGAACATCTTCTCTGTCAATGCCCTGCGCTAGCAGATACTCGAACCGTATATCTGGGAAAACGACTATTTGATGATTTGTCAGAACTATCCAGTCTAGGACTGGATAATATAAATGCCTTCATCAGGCACAGTAACTGGTTTTAGGACCACCTAGCCATAATTAAGGCACTCACAAGTCCACAAGGACAGACCTCTCAATCTTCTCCTCCACTTCAATTTTTCTTCTATGACTTAATCCTAAACTATCTTCTCTACCATCTACTCTCTTTCTTTTATATTTTACTATCTTTATAGGTATCACAAAGGGACCAACAGGACCCAAGTGTGCGTCTTTGCAGCCTGAATACCTAACCTACTACAGCGTTCTGACCACGATCCCTTGGCTATAGGCCAGAAGTACATCTTCGGATAATGTACCTATGTCATCCTCCTTTCTTCGTTGTTGTTGTATTTGTTGTTTTTGTTATTTATTTGATTGTTCCATATTTTTGGTCCCACGAGTATGCACGAAAAGGGAAAGACGATCCATGCACTGACGGCGTACATGGACTACAATAAGCATTACAACCGGCCCGTGTGGTAGCACCAGAGGGGAGCTATTAGCGACTAATCTCCTTTTACCACTAATTAGCCATTCGGGTTCTCGGCACTGCTACCACCTTAACCTTAATAGTGGGGGATGGGATAGTGAGAAAAATAGGGAATTAAAACAGGGAATAGGGAATGGGAAAGGGGGGATAAACTTTGGTCATGTAGGCTTTTAAATTCGCTGAGCGGGAAAGCTCAACAGAGTTTAACAGCAAATCAGAGAACCACAGCCAACACTAAGCCACCACGCCGCGGCAAGATCGTTATCCAGGTAATGGCTTCATCGGGACAAATTTATATAATACATAATTAAATATAAATCGGCAAATTGCAATTTGCGAATTGTGTTTAGTATTGTAAGTATATTATTATTATTTTTTTATATATATATATATTTATATATATATTATATATATATATATATATATTTTATATATATATATATATTATATATATATATATATATATATTTATATATATATATTATATATATATATATATATATATATATATATATATATATATATATATATATATATATATTATTATATATATATATATATATTTTTTTTTTTTTAGAAACCGTTAATTTTACTAATTCGATAAAATTCATTTTGATTTCGATACATATTTAAATTGAAATTTTGATCACCTTGGATCAAAATATGATCATGTTCATATTTTGTTTTAAATGTTATAAATTTATTACTTTTTAATCAAAAATGCGTTTTTCATTTGAGAAAAAAGTTCGTGTTCACCGAACTTTGAAAACCAAGCAAAGTTCGGGTTCGTCCGGACTTTAAAATTTACCGAAGTTCGGGTTCGGTGTTCGGTACCAAATGAAATCTAGAGTTCGGTCGGACTCTAAAACGCAGTGAAATATTTCGGATTGAATTCAACTTTTGTTTGTTATATTTTACATACTCGGGTTCGGCCAGACTTTCAAATTTACAGAAGTTCGGGTTCGGTGTTCGGTACCAAATGAAATCTAGAGTTCAGTCGGACTCTAAAACGCAGTGAAATATTTCGGTTTGTTATTTTTTACATACTCATGAATTCAAAATATTATACAATTCACAATCAGTACCGTAACGTTGTATGTCTTAAGTTTTCACTATTTATTTAGTTTTCACTATTTACACAATCATCGGACGTATCTAATCGTATACCAGACACAGAATAAGTCGGTAACTTTGAAACGCTGATCCCAAATAGAATGTCATGGTCAAGCGGAACATTAGTCTTCGTCACCACGGATGGCTCTAAATTGGGGGACAAAGTGGGGCTGAAGTTCTATATTGAAGACCCAGAAACAAAAATATAACATCGTTTACCAAATCATAACACAAGCTTCCAGGCAGAAGTACGAGCAATAACGGAATGCGTAAATTGGATTAGAATAAATATGGCGACCACAGCGCTTAATATATTTACCGACAGCCATATGGCAACTAGGACAATATGAATTAAATAGAAAAATTCGTATATCTAAGAAACTGGATTACGAGCACATATACATAATTGGACGTGCGGATTCAGACTAGAAACTCTGGAGCACTTTCTCTGCCACTCTGCATTCGTCGAAGTTAGATCCAAGTATCATGGAAGTGATGGAAGATTCTTAGGAATTACGTGCAGGAAACTGAGTTTCTGAAACTGAGTCAGTGAACAATATAGTTTTTTTTTCATAAAAAGTAGAGCACAACAGGCCTGATAGTGGTCTATAATTAATTAAAAATTTTCTAGATAGATAGAAATTTGGAATTTGTTTGAATATGAACGCGTACGAATCGGATCGTGCACTTGAATGACCCCATTAAGAGCCATGTAGTAACGGCACATAACGGTCAATTCGAATTTACGTTCGCGCCGTTTGGTATAAGCAATTCACCTGCTGTGTTTACCCGATTTTTATCGGTGGTGTTTAAGGACTTGATACGTAAGAGTATTGTGATACTGTATATGGATGACATCATTATTCCCGCAAAGGATGTGATAGAGGGCCTTGGGAAGTTTGTAAAAGTGTTGGAGATAGCTACCAATGGTTTGCACATAAAATGGGAGAAATGACAGATTTTGCGGAGTACTGTTAAGTTCCTCGGTTACATTATTCAGAACGCAGAAGAGAAGATAAAAGCTGTTAAAAATTTCCCGCTCCCCACCCATCGAAAATGCTTTGGAGATTTTTAGGTCTATTTTCTTACTTTAGGAAGCCATACAAAAAGAAGTACCATTGTGTAACATAGACAGAATGGTGTGTTTGGTGCTTGAAAGCAGCCTTACAGGAAAGGGACGAGTGTACGAAATCCATCAAAGCGATCTTAGAGTACGATGCTTATGAAGATTAATATATTTTAAATGGTGTGTTGGACAAGGATCCAGCGAAGGAAGTTATTGTAGTACTGGCCCAGTTGGAAGAGATTATCCGTTTGGCTCATTATATAGTACTGATTATCGATCAATCAGTACTATATAATGAGCCAAATATAATATAATAAAATTGGCAACAAAAGTACCATACGTTGTAAAAAGCTGTATCGAGTGCATTATCACCGAAGCAAATGTTGGCAAAAGGGAAGGTTATCTAAATCCTTAGACAAAGACAATCGACCTCTGACTACTTATCACATTGACCATGTTGGTCCTATGAAAGTCACTAGGAAGGCATATAACCAGTTACTCGTTGTCGTTGGCGGATTTTCTAATTTGTTTGGATCCATCCAACTAAGTCTACCGATACAAAAACTGCAATTGAATGCTTGGAGAAACAATTTTTGGTAATCCACGAAGAATTAAAACCGATCGCGGGACGCTGTTCATTTACTCAGATATGAGTTTTTGTTTTTATAAGATAACGCAAACTCGTTCTCAGCTATGGTCAAAAAAGTTTGATTTTTTCAACGGCAACTTTTTTTAACAAATTTCCAAATTTTTAAGAGATCTAATGGTAATTTATTAACCAAAAATCATTGGGATTTTTCGTATAGTCCGATATTTAAAATAAGTAAAAGAAAGCAAAAATAACCCTTTGAGTTATTTCAAAAATTCGAAAAAACACTATCTATTTAAATAATGCTCTATATAATTAGAGGAATAACATATATGAAATAAAAAATTTTATGTTTAAGTATAAAAAATTATACTTTAACCCTTTTAGACTATGGAGTTAACTTAATGTGAACATTTTTTAAATATTTTTTTTTTTGAAACTGACAATTTATGCAACTCTTTTTTACGGTCGATTTTCAGTCAAATATGTCTAAACAAAGAAACTTTATGTGGTCAAAAATAATAATTTTAATATAAATAATATTTCGACATGGTACTTGACCATTGAACTCCAAATTTTATGGGTTAAGAATGTCCCATTTGAATAATATTTTAAATATATATTTTATATTATTTGGTCTTAAATACTCCGAAAATACTTTGGTTAAAACATATAACAGTAACAAGTTAGAGTGCTATATTCGGCTGTGCCGAATCATAAATACCCTCCACCAGCTACTTTTATGTTATTACTTTTCTAATTGATCAAATATTTGTAGAAATAAGTTTTGTTTATGTCTTAAATAGAAAAAATCCCAAAATTTTCTAATTTTTCAATTAAACACAATTTCAAAAATGAAATCTTCCTAAATGTCAAAAATAGTAAGTATAAACGATATAGATTTCGGTCATGTGTAAATGGGGTATATATTATTTTCGAGAAGGGACTTTGTAGGAAAAAATTTTACAGTACTATTTTTTTGCATCAGAGCAATACTTGTACCAAATTTTATGTGGATATCATAATATAATAATGAGTTATACGCGTTTAAGTGATTTTCGGAAAAAAAAAAATGTACAGTAATATTTTTGTATATGAGAGCAATACTTGTACCAAATTTTATATGGATATCTTCATTTGGTAATTAATTATGCTCGTTTTAGTGATTTTCGGGAGAGGACCTTATATGGGAGCCATGACCAATTATGGACCGATCCAGAAAATTTTTTCTTGGAATGAATTCTATTGACATAAGATTTTAATTTGTAAAATTTTGTGAAGATACCTACATTCTTGCGGAAGTAATTAACAAAAATCTCATTTTCCGGGAATATGTACTTTTGTATGGGAGGTATATGAAGTTATGAACCGATTGTGGCAAGAATCAAGAGGTTGTTTTAAATGTTGATTCATAACTTTTCCCGATGTAAATGCTCATTTTCAATACCAAACTATACCGGATAATAATGAATATTTTTGCTGAATTTCGTTAATTTCCATTGTTTCGTTTTAACGTGAGCGTGTTTTACACAGACAGACAGACGGACGGACGGACGGACGGACAGACTGACATATCTTAATCGACTCAGAATTTCATAAGGACTAGAATATATATACTTTGTTGGGTCTCCGATGAATATATCTTGGTATTACACACGGAATGACAAACTTATATATACGCTCTATCAACACTGATGGTGGTGGAGGTATAAAGAATTGAGTATTGTCCAAAATTTTACAAAAAAATCGATTTTCCCGAAATACGCAGAGTTAAAATCGCACACAGAAAAAATCGTAATAATATTAACGAAAAAATTTTGTAAACCCTTAACGAAAAATAGTTAAATCTTCAGTTTTTTTTATAAAAATCTACAGAAATTTTATTCATATAAACGAATTTTCTTCATATTTAGTAATTTGTTTTTGTTAAAAAATTTAGTCAAATAATTTTGTTGATTTGAATAAATTTCTTTATATTTACATCTAAAATTCTGTTAAATCAACAGAAATTTAATTAAAACGGTGGTAAAGTAGTAAAATGACAATTATTTAGATTTACATCTAAAATAGTTAATTTTACTTCCTTGAAGGTGGTTAATTTGAAGAATATATCGTTGATATGAGTAAAATTTTAAAGATATTTCTTCATTTTTTGCAATAAAACAGAAAAAAAGGAAATAAAATACAAATAAGAAGGTTTGAAGAAATTGCGTTAAATTTAACTATTTAATTTTATTCAAATTGAATAAAGACGCATAGAAATACAGAAACTAGTATATATTATTTCAAATTGTGGTTCCCTAAAAAGTGTTTTTTTATCAAATAAATATTTTAAAATAAGATTAAAAGTTAGAAAATTTTATGGAACAAAATATTAAATATAATATTATATAAATAATAATTTTAAATATTTTTAATATGAATTACATGCGAAATGTACATCTGACATATTAAATAATTTGTCATAGTATAAAAAGCCATTGAGTTATATATTTATTATTGTGATCTATTTGTTTATTTCTGGTAAATAGATGTGGATTTTCACAACTTTCTGCTTAAAAACTGACTCCGTGATTAAAGATCGCATAAAGGACCAATCTTGTAAACATTTATTTCTAAATATTTAACAAATGGATAACATAAGTGAAAGTAAGTATTTAAATATTTTATCCAAATATAACTTTAAACATTATTTTAATATTATATGTTGTGGTATTCTTTTACATATTCTTTTGGTGCCATCAACAAAAATGTATATCTCAAAATATGTACTACATTTACCATACGAGAATCTCAACGAAGCTTTTTTATTGATGGAAACACAGTAGCCGCTTGTGAAGATGAATTGACGAAAAATATCGAACAAGCCTTAAAACTATGCCAATATTCAATATTAGAACCAAAAGAAATCGTGATTTATTTGAAGCCATAAAATACCGAATGCAGTCCGCATTAAGTGTAATAGATATCTGTTTTAAAATTGTATTTAATTAAGAATATCTAAATAAATATTTGTTAGTTTGGACGTTTATTTAAAAGCACTTATATAATATTTCGACAAATATTGATTGTAGTAATACCCGAGTAAATACATCTCTACAAACATTTTCTATTGCGGAAGTTTCCCCTGAGAAACTTCCAAACGAGCTAAAAGCTCGCCAGCGATTTTGCGGAAGTATACGAATTCTTTTCACCAATCGAGAAGAACTGATGCAGAGCTGGGGAACGTCTAAGGGGTCTTCCAGAAGATACTTCTTCCTGCAGAAGAAACTGCTAGATGACTCTTGGAAGTAAGTTATTGCCAAAGACTCCTCTACATGTAACTAGGAAGTCACTTCTTGAAGTGACTACTTAGTATCATTTAGAAGTGTTCTTATCTTCTAGATGATGCGATTTCTCTTCTTCTAGAAGATGAGTTTTCTCTTCTTTAAGAAGAAGAGTATTCTCTTCTTGTAGAAGAAGAGTATTCTCTTTTTCTAGAAGATGAGTATTCTCGTCTTCTAGCATATGTGTTTTCTCTTCTTCTATTCGTATACTCACCAAGACAAAATCTATAAAAATAAATCTACATAAAATGAAATTTTATAGTTTTTATTGAAATAATTGAAATTTTAAATGGTAGAAAAAATAATTGATTTAACAACTAATCTGGAAAAGTTATATATAGTACATATGTATCAAAAATATTGAATTACATATAACCTTATAATAAGATAATTTTCAGAAAATCTGTATTAATCTTACAACTGTTGACTGATATACTTCCAAAAATTGTAAAACGTTGGACACTAAAATATTTTTGTAGTTCTTCGTAAATTTTATGATCAATTCATCAAATTGTAAGAGTTATATTGTGGAACCCATTAACCCTTCAACAAAATAAACAAAAATAATGTTATAATTAATATTGAATATACATACTTTTGTATTTCTTGAAATTACCTGTTATACTTTAGGAAGCAATAAAAATAGGATGATCAATACATTTCCCACCAATGTTTAAATGGTCAGATCCATTTTTACATTTTCAGCAAATATTTGACATTTTTAATGGAACCGCGTGATGAAATAAGACATATAACCTTCACCTTCGTGAGAAGTGTATATATAAGTTTGTCATTCCGTTTGTAATTTCTTTAATATAATTTTCCGACCCTATAAAGTATATATATTCTGGATCGTTATAGATAGCGGAGTCGATTAAGCCATGTCCGTCTGTCTGTCGAGATCACTATTTAAAATCAGCAAAATCGGTCTATAAATAACGGAGATATGAGGAAAAATCCGGAGATATGAAAATTTCATTAAGAAAAAGACATATTTTTTTAATGCTTTGTTAAAAAAGTAACAACAACTCTATGAATTGGAAAAAGTTGTACATGTGTGTGTGTGTGTGTAGATGTTTATGGTTTTATTTAGCTGTGTATTTTGTTTTGTATGTTTGTGAATTCTGTTTTGTTTTCTTTTTGTGAATTCTGTTCGTATATTTGTATGTAGGTTGGTTTTATTGCGTTGATAATTTTGTTTTTCTGTGTTTTTTGTTATGTATGTTTAGATGTCCGTTGGTTTAATTGCCTTATGTATTTTATTTTTTAATTCGTTTAGCGTAGTCGGGAAAAAATTTAAAATTTATAAAACTAATATGTTTAAAATACACTATGGTAAGGGGTATATAAGATTCGGCACAGCCGAATATAGCACTCTTAATAGGGGGTACAATATTAGCTACTTTTTTCTAAAAAATGAAATAATTAACAAGTAAGAGTGTTATATTCAGCTATGCCGAATCTTTTATACCCACCATCAAATCACTGTTATATAAATGAACTTTGATATTTTGAATATTTTATTATTATATATCGATATTAATAAGAACATCAGGGTAACATTTGAAAGAGGTCCATTAATGGGGGTTTTACTATTGACAGTGCTAATTTTTATAGCGAGTAGGGGTATTTATACATACATATATGGACCAATTCTCATAAAAGTCTGTAGGAAGATTTAAGTTCCTTATTTGTTTCAAATTTCATCGATCTACTTGTATTTTGAAGCCACTAAGGAGCATTAAAGTCATAAAATATGGTAGTGAGATTTTAAATCAAAATTGTTTTATGTCGAGTTGCATTGCAGTATTCGCATTTTTCGCGTCATTTCTGGGACGGAATTTATATGGGGGACGGATCCTCATAAAAATTGATAGAGTGAATACGGTTCCTATAAAAGAGAACTAGTTTATGTCGAATTTCATAAATCTACTAGTATTTTTAAGCCAGTACAGCTTTAAAGTCATTTCCTGAAGGGGCCTTATATTGGGGTAGCGTCAATTATAGACCAATCTCCGTAAAATTTTGTAGAACGATCATAGTTCCTACAGGTCAGGTTTATAACGAATTTCATCGCTTTACTCGTTTTTTATTGCCTTACTCGTTTTTTTGATGGGGACATTATATGGGGGTAGCTCAATTAAGGCTCGATCCACATAAAATTAGGTTAAGAGTTTTTGACTGGCAAGAAACTTAATTAAGTCGAATTTTATTACTATACTCGTATTTTTAATCCAGTAATGGGCCTTAAAGTATTTTCTGATAGGGACCTTATGTTGGGGTTAGGGTCAATTAAGGCCTGTTCCACATAAAATTTGGTAAAGAGATTTTGGCTTGTGAAAAACTTCTGAGAAATTTCATCGCTATACTCGTATTTTTAAGGCAGTAGTGAGCGTTAAAGTTATATGGGGGGTAGGGTCAATTATAGACCGATCCACATAAAATTTGGTGGAAAGGTTTTGGTTCCTAAGATACATACTTATGTCAAATTTCTTCGCTATATTCGTATTTTTACGCCCATAATTAACATTAAAGTCGTTTTCTGAAGGGGGCCTTATATGGGGGGAAGGGTCAATTGTGAACCGATCCACATAAAATTTGGTAAATTTTGACTTCTGTGTAATTTCATTGCTATAATCCGATTTTTAAGCCAGTAATGAGCATTAAAAAAATTTATGGGGGGACCTCTTATGGGGGGGTAGGGTCAACTATGGACCAATCCACATAAAATTTGGTAGAGAGATATTGCCTAGCATAAAACTTATTTCTGGGAAATTTGGTAAAGAGAGTTTGGCTAGTATAAACTTACTTCTGTTAAATTTCATCGCTTTAGTCGTATTTTTAAGCAAGTAATGAGCGTTATAGTAATTTTATGGAGGGTCTTTATATGAGGGGTAGGGTCAATTATGGACCGATCCACATACAATTTCATAAAGATTTTTGGCTGGTAAGATACTTCCTTATATAAAATTTCATCGCTATTTTCCTTTGTTTAAGATAGTAATAAGCGTTAAAGTCATTTTTTGAAGGGGACCTTATATAGGGGGTAAGGTCAATTATGGACCGATCCACATAAAATTTCATAGATAGGTTTTGGCTAGTGGGTCAATTATGGACCGATATACATAAAATTTGGTTGAGAGATATTAGCTTGCATATAAGTTATGTGTGTCGAATTTAATCGCTATGTTCCCATTTTTATGCCAGTAATGAGCGTTAAAGTCATTTTCTGAAGGGGACCTTATATGGGGGGTCGGGTCAATTATGGACCGATCCACATAAAATTTTCATAGAGAGGTTTTGGTTAGTAAAAAACTTACTTATGTCAAATTTCATCGCTATATTTGTATTTTTAAGCGAGTAATGAGCGTTAAAGTCATTTTCTGAAGGGGACGTTATATGGGGGGTAGGGTCAATATACATAAAATTTGGTTGAGAGATATTGACTTGCATGAAACTTATGTGTGTCGAATTTGATCGCTATATTCCCATTTTTAAGCCAGTAATCAGCTATTTAGTCATTTTCTAAAGGGGACCTTATATGGGAGGTAGGGCCAATTATGGTCCTATGTCCGCCATAATGTAGAATTATTTTTCAGACGTCAAAAAACTGACCTATGCGAAATGTTGTGGTATTTGCTTCATAAACAACGAATTTGTGAATATTTGAAGCTATTTATACAATATTCCGGGGGTACAGTTGTATGGGGGCTATGTGAAATCGTTGACCGATTTTGCCCATTTTCAATACCAAACATTTCTGATCAATAACAGACGGACAGACGAACGGACATGGCTAGATCTTAGAATCTTACGAGGTCCCAGAATATTTATACTTTATAGGGTCTTAGAGCAATATTTCGATGTGTTACACACGGAATGATTTTTTCATGAAGATTTATTAAATAACTTGGAATTAAGCTGTTTATAAAGAACTGAAATTCCAAAGTCATGGATTATTTTTAAAATTATTTACAGTGAATAACGATAGAAACACCTTAAAGACCCTAAACGGGAGTTATACACTTTTAAAGACTTTAAACCTGGTGTTAATAACTAAAAAAGTACCTATAATTAGAATAATTAAATCCAAAGCTATATACAAATTAATAAAATTGTATTTAAAAATTATTTTTTTAATAATTGGTTTTAATAATATATATATAATAGTGTTAAAATACTTTAAGTTAAATTTTAATGCATTTTTTTTTTTTTGTTACGATAATGAAATACAAGTAAAATTTTAGCTCAAAGTGATCATACGTAATCTAGAAACAGGACCTAAACGCGCAAATAGTTTAAAAATATTGGAAATTAAGATTTAACTCAAATAAATTTAAATAGGTTAAAAATACAATGTGCATCAAATGAGAGCCGAAACGAAGAAGTCTTAAAATGCTTATAACTCTTAAACCAATTGAGAGACGAAATTTAATATAAAAACCTTTTTAATTAGACATATTACACTTCGTTTAAAAATTATGGAAATGGTAGCCGTTTAGAGTTATTAACTTATTCCTAAAGTAATATTTTAATGTAAAATGTAACAGTTAATCTTAAACACGGCACTGTCATACTGTTATTGTATCAGAATATATTAATTACGCCATTTTTCTATGAATATTAAATTCAATAACTAATTTATGTTTTACAATGAAAAATTAAAACATATTAGACTTCGTTTAAAAATAATGGAAATGGAAGCCGCTTAGAGTTGTTAACTTATTTCTAAAGTAGTATTTTAATGTAAAATATGACAACGTAATTTTTAATTTTATTGATATAATTCTTAAGATAATTACTTTTTGGTACTTAATTAATAAACTTTACCAATTAACAAAATCTTCTTAAATGTTTATTAACAGTTGGCTTTTAACACAACACTGTCATATTGTTTTTTATTTCACAATATATTAATTACACTATTTTTCTATGAATATTAAATTCCTTTATTTAACCCTTTTTTTAATTTTTACTTTGATTATAATCTTATATACCCTTCACCATGATGTGTTAAAAAACAGTCATTATGAATTTTATTACAAAAAATCAAGAAATAACAATTGTATCCAATTTTATACGATCTAAATTAATCCGGGCTCTACATTCTTAATTTCATATTTCTAGGTTCAATATTATAGAAATTTCCAAAAAAAATTTGAAGAACGAAAAAGTACCAAAAACTAGGTTCAATATTATAGCAAATTAAAAAAGTACCTTTTATAGAACAAATAAAGTACCAAAAGCCCCCTTTTATGGGGACTACATACTTAATTTGATGTTTCTAGGTTGAATATTATAGAAAATTCAAAAAGTACCTTTTGTAGGACGAAAAAGTACCAGAAAGCCCCTTTTTATAGGTTCTTACCTAGTCCAGGCCCCACATTCTAAATTTCATGTTTCTAGGTTCAATATTATAGAAAATTCAAAAAGTACCTTTTGTAGAACGAAAAAGTACCAAAAAGTTCCCTTTTATGTGTTCTGGGCTAATCTTGGCTCTGCATACTTAATTTCATGTTTCTAGGTTCAATATTATAGAAAATTCAAAAAGTACGTTTTGAAGAACGAAAAAGTCCCTTTTTATAGGTTCTTACCTAGTCAAGGTCCTACATGCTAAATTTCATGTTTCTAGGTTTCCCCCTTTATAAGTTCTTACCTAGTCAAGGCACTACATGCTAAATTTCATATTTCTAGGTTCAATATTGTAGAAAATTCAAAAAGTACCTTATGTAGAACGAAAAAGTACCAAAAAGTCCCATTTAATGTGTTCTCATCTAATTTGGGCTCTACATACTTAATTTCATGTTTCTAGCCAATAACAACGTAACGTCATGTTCATTCTTTGCTTTGTGTTTATAAACAAGATATCACAATAACAAAAAAAATTACCGTTTGATACTGTGTTTTGTTTTTGTTTGTTTATTGTTTTGTATAAGCATGCATGAAAAAAGTAAATTTTTTTATGAAATTTTCAGAGGTGTTCTCGGATTTTTATATCTTCGTTATATTCCTCAATGAAGAACTCAGGTAGCAATTTTTGCACATGGATGTTCGGTCCATGTACAAGCACTCTGTTGAAGTACTCGAGCTATCTAATTTCCTGCAATAGCAGCCCCGTTGCGGAATGACAGGCCGCATAGGATTAAATCCCCAACGCGTACCCCGACAAGGAAAAAGCAATCACTGGTCTAAAGTCAATAGAAGGCGGTGATAATTCCCAACATCAGGTGAAATCAATCTTGCGACAATGCGGAAGTGACCTCCCTTAATGATCTCTGCGTGTATGTTTAAATAAGTTTTCAGAAGGCCCAAGATATCTGGGAGATCCGAATTTTCAATAATTAAAATCAATCCAATCGGCATAAAAATAACGAAGATATGAGTAAAAATCCGAGAACACCTCTGAAAATTTCATAAAAAAATTGCTTATACAAAACAATAAACAAACAAAACCAAAACACAGCATCAAACGGTAATTTTTTTGTTATTGTGATATCTTGTTTATAAACACAAATCAAAGAATGAACATGACGTTACGTTGTTATTGGCTAGAAACATGAAATTAAGTATGTAGAGCCCAAATTAGATGAGAACACATTAAAGGGGACTTTTTGATACTTTTTCGTTCTACATAAGGTACTTTTTGAATTTTCTACAATATTGAACCTAGAAATATGAAATTTAGCATGTAGTGTCTTGACTAGGTAAGAACCTATAAAAGGGGACTTTTTCGTTAAACAAAATGTACTTTTTGAATTTTCTATAATATTGAACCTAGAGACATGAAATTTAGCATGTGGGACCTTGACTAGGTAAGAACCTATAAAAAGGGACTTTTTCGTTCTTCAAAACGTACTTTTTTAATTTTCTATATTGAACCTAGAAACATGAAATTTAGCATGTGGGACCTGGACTAGG
>NC_060950.1:39884599-39885103 GCF_022045245.1 Lucilia cuprina
TAGTATAATATAAGAATTAATTGATTGTTTAAAATTGTAATCTTTGCGTTTCAAATGTCAAACTACGATTAATTTAAATTGTAAGAATGATATTCTAATTTAGTTTAACGTAACGGTCAATAAGTATGAGAAATAAGAATAAATAATAAAATGAATTAAATGATAAAAGTTACAAAAGAAAACATTTGATAATATTATTTTAGGAGAAATATTTGGTGATCTAAACATAAGAAGGAATAAATGATAATTTATAGAAATTCAAATAAATGAAATTAAATTTATGCATTAAAGAAAATTATAATAAGTAGAGAATGATAGTAAGGTTATTTAAACCATCAACAATTTCATCCACATTTTAATTTTTCAGGGTTGGTGCAAAAGTAACTCCTTTGATAATATTAAGTGTAGGATGTAAGAAGGTTTCAATTTGACACCTGATGTTTAAAACAATTTATATCCGAATAATATACAAAATTTGCGAAAAGAAAAAACAAAAATAAAATA
>NC_060950.1:39885113-39885289 GCF_022045245.1 Lucilia cuprina
TTGTATGAGAGAATCAAAACACAAGATTTTATGTTTTATTTAAGTTTATAAAAGCAAGCGAGAGAATATTAATGTCAACCGTATTCAATGAGAACTTAGTGGCAACCGTACCCGAATAATAGTTTTTGTCCGTAAATGATAAGGCGAACTTGTTGTCACAAAATAAAATTAAACGA
>NC_060950.1:39885300-39886770 GCF_022045245.1 Lucilia cuprina
TCAAGGGTTCCACCTCTTACATCTACGGTTCGGCTGTTATCACGTCTCATGTAAACAGGATAACCGTTTACGGCTTCACGTGTTACTTCACAAAAATCTTTAGGGAAATCTTTTGAACACTTTCCATCTTTCATACAAACAGCATTTGTATTTAACAAACCACACGCACCATGCATCATATGCTTTCTAACATATTCATATAATATTGGATGAGTTTGTCTATCAGGAATTTCACAACAAACCACCTTATTGATATCTTCGATAGTCATTATTCTATAGTTTTCGGATAAAATGTGCGCGTGTGGTAAACCCCGTTTTTGAAATTCGATTGTATAAATTAACGCAACAACTTTACCAAAAATTTCTTTTGTATGTATGCATGTCAATAATTCTTTTAATTTAGATTTAAAAACTCGAATAATTATATCAGGTCTATAATTTCAAGCATCGTTTTTATGGATGTTATTTATAATTTCAGTCCAATAAGGGTTGCACGTCATTGTTATAAATAAACTTGGTTTTCCACAATGCTGGACTATGCACATAGCATCTAAATAGTTTTGATACATATTTCGTGGAGAACCTATAAATGACGATGGAAGAACGACGCGACCTCCAATATTTGAAAAATTGTCATTTAAATTAGGATTCAAATTTAAATAATCTGTAAGATTGTTATATAATTCGGATCTTAAATTAGTTTGATTTTGTTTAATAAAATGTAAACGTGTACCCTCAATACGAACATATACATCAACTATCCACTGTAAAAACAATTTTTTACAATGATGTAAATAACTAAAATGATCTCTAACAGCAAGTCGATATGCAATATATTGTAATTTGATTCCTTGGATTAACACATATTTAATCGTCTAATATCCAAATCTCTATTTACCTTAATAACCATAGATACCTCCTTATAAATGTTTACAGGTCTATTGCAAAATTCATACATTGTTTTAAATGATTGGACAAATGGATTTACTTTATCTAACTCATTTGCAATTTCTCTCATTAATTGATTATCACAACGCATATTTGCATTCTCCCGTAACCTGAAATTAACAGCAGTATCTACATCATAAAAATACAACTGAGCATAGCATGGATCCCTACCATTTTCTGTTACTAAGGCACCTGCACGATGATAAAAAACATCATGAATTGCATAGAATTTGTATCAATTTTTGCTTCAGAGCTAACCATTGCAAATGTTGAATTATATGAACGAATATTATCAAAAAAGTTTTTCGATTTACGTTTTTCAAAGGTATTATTTGAATTCAATTGAGTGAACAAATTATTAAAAAAGCTATTTTCAGATAATTGACTTAAAGAAACTTTCCCTTTATGGCAGCATGAAGAGAAAGAAGTTAAATTTTGAGTTACTTCAGACTGAAAATGTTTAGCACTACAGCCACGACAAATTAAATTCATTGATCCACAATTATGACTAATAAAAATACT
>NC_060950.1:39886870-39889454 GCF_022045245.1 Lucilia cuprina
AAATTCCCCGGAAGAAACCGTGTATTGTCCACGAACCACCAACAACCAACCAGACGCGGCACCAAGACCATCCTCCCGGACTTCATACATCAAATCAATCTCAACATGGTAAACGATTAAGTATGTCGTTATTTATCATAGTACAAATCTTCATTTGTTGGTGCTAAAATGGCAGTTTTAAGAATTTGTTCCGGTAATATTGTTTCGCTAATATTACCGTAAATATCATCAATAATTTTGTTCAACATTTGGTGTGTGCTGGTAATTCTACAACATCTTCACCTATTTCAGGAAAAGTTTTTAACTCACCATTTCCTAGTTTGTTTAAAAATTGAACAAATTCTATTTCATTTAAATTAGTTCTCATATTTTGTTTAAAATTAATGTGATGAAACTTGTTGAATTGACTCCAACTTACAATACAATTTTCAATTTTCATTAAAATAGTTTTTCCACCAAACATAGTATTTTTTTAGTGGATCGGTTGCTAAATCTCTTAAAAATTAATCTATAATTTTTAATACATTTTTTGGACACATAGATATAGAATTAAGTCGACACTATTTATATAACGCCCTTTAGTACTATTTGGCGTAATATTTGGAACAGAATTTTCAAGAACTGTAATTGGCAAATTGAACGCACTATGCAATGTTCTACCACCAATCAATAGTGTAGCAGCAATGCCACTAAAGGCTGTTACAATACAACGATGGTTTAGCGAGATTAATTTATGTATAATGGCCGTTTGAACATACGTTTTGCCGCAACCTGCATGTGCAGTTAAACAAAAAACATTCGATCCTGTGTCATGAAACTGTACTTCTCGAATAACACTATCTATTAATTTTTTTTGTTCAATGTTTGCACTTCTATAAAGCTCTTGAAACAATCTTTCTTCTTCTACCCAATCAATAGCATTTTCTGTATGGTTATTTTGTATAATATTTGGAACTGGTAGACTAAGCGAGTTGCAATTTAAATTATGAAGAATTAAAATATCTTCAATTTCTAAAAGAGCTCGATTATATGCCAAATTAATGTCAAAATACCTTGCAAAGTCTTCACTTAGATATGCTTTAAATTCATTCCATAACAATAAGGCGTTGGATGGCATATTTAATGAACATATTATTGCGAATAGTTCTCTCAATTGCTTTGGCGATTGAAAATTTTTGGCTTCATCTAAGCAATTCCTCCACTCATTGTCGTCAGAGCCTATTCCTCTTGCATGACATGCTTCCACAAAAGTATTATAAACAATACGATTATACGTTTTAATATCTTGAAAGCATTTTGGGCCGTAAACAGGTAATAATAAAAGGCGAAAGTGAAAAAGTTCTACGTCTTTGGGAGATACCGCATACATGCGAGATATTATTTTTTCTCCACCGCGCAATCGTTTTTTCCACATTGCTTCCATTTTATGCCACACATAATAGATAGGAATTTCACTGTAAAGGTATTGATGGGCATTATTATCAATTTTATTTAATTCAAAAAATGCTATCAGCTTAGTATTTTTAATATTATTTATGGCATGTTCTTCTTGACCAGGTCTAAAAACAATATTTTGTTTATTTGGCAAATGTATATCTAATCTATAAATAGTGTTTGACTGAAAATGCATTTCATATTCAACAAGTAAGAGTGCTATATTCGGCTGTGCCGAATCTTATATATCTTTCACCATAGTGTATTTTAAACATAATTGATCTTACAGTCTATTTAATAAAAACATTAAAAAAATTTGAGTCGATTTAAGCCGAATGTTTCGGCGGCGGCTCAAGCAACTAATATAGTTCGGCGGCTAAGCTCCGACTCGAAGCCGGTCGACTTCGACCTCTGATTCATTGCTGGTAAACATTGACGAGACGTAGATTTTGTTTTTGTTTATCGTAAAAAAATTATTTTTAAAAGCACTTGGAAAAAATTTGTGTTAGTTTTAAATTTCAAACTTACATTATTCGCATATAAAATTATTGTACAATAACTCACAATCTACTCTCATACAATTGAAAACGTTTTAAATACTTTTTTCTATTCATTAAAAAATATATTTGCAAAACAAAAGGGAAAATTATTTTATTTTAACAAAAAATGCAATTCATAATTTTTTGCTGTGTATACTTTGTATGTTTGAATTCCAAACATACAAAAAAATACACAGCTGAATAAAACCAAATACATCTACACACACACGTGTACATCTTTTTCTATATAGTGTTTTTGTTGCTTTTTTAACAATTTTTTGATGAAATTTTCAGAGGTTGTCTCGGATTTTTGCTCATATCTCCGTTATTTACCGACCGATTTTGCTGATTTTAAATAGCGATCTTCTCGAAAGCATGTCTAATAGAATTATTGAAGATTCGGATCTCGCCGATATCTGGGGTCCTCTAAAAACTGATTTCAACAGACAGACAGACATGCCCCCGAGGGCATGTTACCTTGGCGAGGACCTCCGCCTTGGTGTTATTGCAATCCCGGGGTATAAAGAGGGCCCAATACCTCCAGTCTGACCGGAACTGAAAAATTGGTTGTCTCAGTCTACTGCTTGGCTTAGTCCTTGCATAGATTGCCA
>NC_060950.1:39889554-39894986 GCF_022045245.1 Lucilia cuprina
AAAACACATCTTAATCTACTATTGCACATATATACATATATAATATGCTATCTTAGTAAGTCAAAATGATCGTATCTATCCTATATGTCGAAATGTATTAAAATTAACTTATATTGTATTGTCAATGTCATTATTGTTTGATATCTTTGGCATGGTATATTCCTAATGGAGAACCCGTCAGGCTTTCGAGTTCGTACATATTGTTCCCAATTACTTTTCGTATTCGACATTTAGTAAACTTTTTGCAAAATTTTGCATTTATGTTATCTTTAAAGCTACTTAAAATAAAGTTTCTTTTAAAGACTTCTTGTCCTGGAACAAAATGTACAACTCGAGCACCTCGATTGAAACGTAACGCGCTCCGTTCGTATGCCTTGTGCATATTTTCCTTTATTTTGTCCCTAATTAACCTTAGTTTGTCCGATCTTTCCATTGTTATTTCATTATCGTCTAGAGCTTTAAGTTGTTTTGCCAATTTATAGTCTGAACCACATGTGAACATATTGTATCCATAAAGCGCAAAGAAAGGACTGATTCCGGTTGCAGTATGTACCGCTGTGCGTAATGCGATTTCAATGGACGGTAAGTTAACGTCCCAATCCCTATGGTCATTTGTCATATACGCTCTGATAGCCGATAATACACTTTGGTTAACTCTCTCTGATGCATTCGATTGAGGAGCATGAACTGCAGTCCTCATGTGATTAATTTCGTATAATTGTATCATTTTTTTGAATTCTTTCGATACAAATTGTTGTCCATTGTCGGAGTGAATGATTTCCGGGACACCGAATTCGTGAAAAACATTTTCAACGAGAAACTTAATCACATTCGCTGCTGTAGCCTCTCTCATAGCTTTCAAAAACACGAATTTTGTCATGTGATCCATGACTATAAAAATATAGCAATTGCCTTTCTTGGAGCGTGGGTATTTGCCAAGAAAATCTATATAGATTTTTTGAAAAGGTCTCAGAGTTATAACCTCTGAACCTATTTCTGGCATTAGATTTTTGTTAGCAGGTTTGCTTTCTTTACATACTGTACAGTTCTGCACATAATTTCGAACATGAATCAACATATTCGGCCAATAATATTTGTTTCGAAGATGATTTAATGTTTTATATATGCCCCCATGTGCTTTGTTCTCTGGATTATGAGCTTCCTTTATCAAAGCTTCTGTAAGATTACTGGGAACCCATAACTTCCACCTGAATTCTTCCAAATCTCTCATTTCTGAGTTTATCTGATTCCTTTTATAAACTATACCATTTACTACTTTAATATCCGGTAACTTTTCCTGGTTTTCATTAACGGTTTTGACTAAATCCTTATATTCATCGGATTCAAATTCGACGGTTTCAAAACCTAGTATATTTTCTACATCCAAGTCTATTTCCTCTAAAAGCCTAGACAATGTGTCGGCAACTACATTTTCTGAACCCTTTCGATGTTCAATCTCGAAATCGAATGATTGTAGTTTTAAGGCCCATCTTGCCAATCTCCCATCCAGATCTTTTAAGGACATTATCCATTTCAGACTCGCGTGATCTGTTATTACCGTAAAAGGCATGAGTTCCACATACGGTCGGAATCTTTTAATCGCCATTACAGCCGCTAAACACTCCTTTTCGGTGACGCTATATTTTCTTTGTGCCTGATTCAGTTTCTGAGAATAGAAGGCGATTGGTCGCTCATTATCCTCGTCATCCTTCTGGAATAGAACAGCTCCAATGCCATAGCTCGAGGCATCACATTGAATATAAAACCTTTTCTTGAAGTTCGGATGAGCAAGCACAGGCGCTGTAGTTAAGGCCATTTTTAACTTTTCAAAACTTGCAATAGCTTCCTCTGTTAAAGTGAGACTGGTTCCTTTTTTGATTAGATCGGTCAAAGGGGCGGTTAACGATGAAAAGTTTTTGATGAACCGACGATACCAACCGGCTGTTCCTAAGAAACTTCTAATTTCCCTAACGGATTTTGGCAATGGTATTGTTCTAATAGCTGCTATCTTTCTAGGATCAGTCTTCATACATCCGTTTCCTATTATAAAACCTAAATATGGTAGTTCCTTAAAGCAAAATTTTGATTTGCCCATACCTATAGTCAAATTTGCTTTTTTAAGGCAATCTGCAACTTTGCTCAATAATATAATATGATTTTCAAAAGTTGATGAAATCACTAGCAAATCATCGAGATATATGAATACATTCGCTTTTAATTCCTGTGGGATTACTTTGTCCATAAGTCTGCAAAGTCTTTGAGCCGCATTGCATAATCCAAAGGGCATAACAACGTACTGGTATAAGGGTCTACCGGGGATCGTAAAAGCAGTGTATGCGCGAGATTTTTCCTCCAATTCCACTTGCCAGAATGCATATTTAAGGTCTACACTGCTGATAAAGTATGTTTCTTCCAATCTACTTAAAATGCCTTCTATGTTCTGGATAGGATATGCATCTTTAACGGTCTTCTCGTTCAATTTCCTTGCATCCAAACACAGGCGATTCTTTTCAGGTTTTCTGACCAGTGTGCAGCGATTATTCCACGGACTTTGACTTTCTTCGATCACACCTAATTCTAGCATTTTATCTATTTCCCTATATATTAGTTCCTGAACCGCAGGTGATACTGGATAGTGTCTATCCTTAATTGGTTCAGTACCCTCTTTCAATTCTATCCTATGAACTTCAAGGTTTGTGCGTCCTAATCCGTCTTTCTCAAATGTTTTAAACAATTGTTTTACTGTATCTAATTTCTCTTTCTGTTCTATAGTAAGGATGTGTTTTTCTACATTTTCTAGTTCTAAAGGGAATCTTTCCGATAGAATTTCCGGATTTATTTCATCCAGTTCAAAAATTTCCGGTGCTATATTAAATTTTCTCCAAAAGTCTACTCCTAAATATACTTTTCCAGAGAGGTCTGGACATATATAGAAATCTATTGTCTCTTTACTATCTTTATACTCTACTATAACACTAATTTTACCTAATACGTCGTATCCTTTTCCTCCTGCTGTATAAACTTTTGTTAAAATTGGTACTATTTTGGCTCCTATGTTGTTAACTAAATCTAATGAGTTCTTACCTAATATGCTTATTGAAGCTCCACTATCTAAGAGTCCATCTATCTCTACGTCAACTATCCTAATTTTAGCAAAAGCCCTATTATCATTTAGTCTACTTTCTATTTCACTACAAAATTTCACCGAGTCACCTATATTCTTGTATAATAACTTTTTCTGTTTAAATCTATCCCTATCCTTCCTAATTTTGTCCAATTTCCTGTAATCAACTCCTTCGTCAAATATCCTATTCCTAACTTTTGTATAGTCTACTAACTTTTCCTGATATCTTTTCCTCATTTCTTTCAGTTGATTTTCCTTTTCTTGTTCAATTTTTCTCAAATTAACGTTTTCAATAGCCCTCTTAAGAAGTTTGGAATTTGTATTTTGCCTTCTCTCACAAGTTTCTAAATTATCTGTTTGGGTTCCTATGTTCTGTGATTTTCGGCGGAGGTCTGTGTGGAGCGTGATTCCGCCGTCTTCTTCCCACTCCATATTCCGTTTTTTGAACATTTAGGGCAAGTTGGCGTAATAGCTCCGGGTAATCCACATTTATAACAGAAAAGATTTCTCTGTACCGAAGTGCAATCTATAAACGTATGTCCAGGAACATGGCAATTCCAGCAGGTAAAGTTTGGATTATGACCTTGCGATTTTTGATTATCATTTTTGCTTGTATATATTTCCTCGATTTCTTCTTTTTGATCTTCAACAATTTCTTCCACTCTTCTTCTAGTAAAATTGTTCCTGGGATGCAGAATAGAATGATTTTCGTGCTTTAGATAGTTTTTTTCCACTTCTTTGCACTCATCTCTTAGATGTTCCACGGAAAAGACTTGCAAAGGATATACCATCTGAGAGATGTTCGTGCGGAGATTTCGTTTTATAATTCTGATGGCTTCATATTCTGGCAATGCGATTCTTAATCTAGCACGAAGTTTTCTCATTGTTTGGAAATAATCATCGATGGACTCTCCAGCTTTCTGTCGCCTTTCTTCAAAATCGCGCATTAGTTCGTATTCACTACGATTTGAACTATATTGTACTCTCAATGTTTTTTTCATTTCTTCCCAAGATTCCACTGATTTGTTTTGTACCACTAGCCAGTACCAGTCTTTGGCATCTCCTTTGAGTAGTCTATGAAACTCTCCCTGTATATCATTCCAAGAACAGCGGTGGTATTTCATTAAATATTCTAACCGGAATATAAAATCTTCAATGTATAATTGATCATTATTTCCGTCGAAACTAATATCCCATTTATCTATTCGGAATAAGGCACTATTCTGATGGTTTCCATGATTTATGTGTATATCTTGAGTTCCATTTCTAACTATATTCTCGTTCTGTAAATTCACTGACTCGTTTGAATTATTTATATATATATTATCAAAATCTAATTTTCTTTGTGCTTCATTATTTACGATATTACTTCTCTTTTCAGGTGCTCGAGTAATATCCTCCAACTGTACATCCTCCTCGCTAGTTAGTGAATTCCCTCCATCTGACCGCTTTTCGGAAATACAAACTTTTCTAATTTCCTTTAACATTTGAGAAAATCCACTTTGCAAACTCTTCTGGATGCGATCATCTAACCTACTTTCCAGTTCATTCCTATACTCCTTATTTGAATCTGCTATTAAATCTTTAATTAATGTTGCATAAGCCCTAGGACTTTGACCGATTGATATACCTCTAGGAATTGCAGGTGGTGGAATATTGGCATCGAAGCCTGGTAAAGGATTTACTCTTTTCGGTATGGTACCCGTTGGATTTTGATTTGAATTTGGTGGTCGCGCAGTTGGTACGTTTATTGATCCCGACATATCAATGATGTTATCTAACAACCTACTTTCTTCCCTAGGTGGAGTTCTTTGAATTGGCATTTTCTTGTTTTAAAAATTATAAATCTTGGAATTTTAAATTAGATGTTGCTGAAAACAACTATAATTAAATAATCTGACAAATTAAAACAGTTAATGTAACACAACATAAATTACTTATACAATTAAACATATAGTTAAAACATAAAAAAAACTTAAACAAAAGATATACATCTACTAAAAACATAAAATCTCTAAAACAATATTAATATATAGATTAAAATACATATAAATAAGAACATAAAACATACAAGTAAACACTAATACAATTATTAAAACGTACAAATAAAAAAAAAAACATCAAACCTATAAGAAAACACTAATATAAACATTAAACAAATAAAAACATAAAACATATAAATTCACAATACAAAATTTTCTGTTTCTTTACTACAATAACTATACGATGAAGGTTTTTGCTACAGTGGGTATTTCCGATCATTGGATATTTTTTTGGTGAGTATCATTAATAATTTTTTTTTTTTTTT
>NC_060950.1:39895086-39906310 GCF_022045245.1 Lucilia cuprina
CTGTTTTCTCCTTGTTCTTTATTAAAGGGATTCACAATGGACCATTGGGTCTCCGAGTGGATGTATACATTGATATACAACCCTTTTAAACTAAACTAAACTAAACTAATTAAACGAGCAAAATAAACCAAATTAATTTCTCTTTGTTTAAAATTCTATTATTTTCATTATTCCACATTTTAAACTAATAAATAAACAGTTTTGAATACAATTTTATTTTTGTGTTGGTAAACAGCTGTTTGTTTGTAATTTCTGTGTTACCTTTTTATTGTTTTTTATGCCAAAATCGTTTGAATTTTTTATTTATATGCTGAAATAAACAATTGACAACACTGAATTTTCTTACGACATTCGAAAAACATATGAAAAATTGTCGTAAGAGTTGTATGGAACTTTTGCATAGAAAATACCAACAATATTGTTATGACTATTGTAGCAGCTGCTGACATACAGCGCATACAACGCTACAACATCGATTGTGAATTGAACAATTGTATTTTAGTGCAGGATGTTGGGTCATGTTATGCTGAAGCGCAAATATCGCAGTTTTCAATACCACCACAATGTTTTCCTGTATGTCCTAATTGAAAGCATTTCTTGCATTGGATAGGATTTGGAATATATGGTTCTACTTTACAATTTAAGAATTTTTTTTTGGCAGTTTATACCGACTAAAGTTTAGTATATGGATAGAAGTATTAGTGACTTTGTTGTTAATGAATTTTGTTATTTTTTTTCATTCAACGACTACTTGATCTTTTAAACCATCAACAATTTCATCCACATTTTAATTTTTCAGGGTTGGTGGAAAAGTAACTCCTTTGATAATGTTAAGTGTAGGATGTAAGAAGGTTTCAATTTGACACCTGATAGGTTTGTAGTTTTTAGAAATTTGTTTGTTTGGGCTTCGTTTTTAATAAGTATTAGTAAATTACCATCTTTGGTAAAAGTAGTTTTTTGGGGGGCCTCACTAGATATACCTTCTAAAGCCTTTGAGACAAGAAATATATTATATAACTGGTAGAGCCCGACCGAACTCAAAATTTCGTTCGATACCGAACCCCAACTTCGGTTAATTTGAAAGTTTGGCCGAACCCGAACTTTGTTCGGTTTTTAAAGTTCGGTGAACACGAACTTTTTTCTTAAATGAAAAACGCATTTATGATTAAAAAGTAATAAATTTACAACATTTAAAACCAAAATATGAACATCTGGAAGATTTTTTTAAAAGGGTCTTTAATTAAAATTGGGTCAATATCAACTATTTTCGAATCCCAGAGAGTGATACATTTCTAATAACAAACTATTTTTGTGCAACGCATGTATCTTAATACCTTTATTTTTGGTTTTTAAACGATTCATTGACAATGATATAATTCTCTGTTAGAGGACGAAAAAAACATGCTTATGGTTAAAATTATGATTGCAGTCTAAACATATTATCGTTATTGTAACAATTTTAAAATATCTTATTATGGTTAAATACCGTCAAAATCTTTCATCATGAAATTTTTGTATTTATCATAATATTGTTATACATGATCATATTATGATCCAAGGTGATCAAAATTTCTTTGTAATATGTTTTATTTAAGTTTATAAAAGCAAGCGAGAGAGTATAATTGTCAACCGTATTCTATGAGAACTTGGTGGCAACTGTACCCGAATAATAGTTTTTGTCCGTATATGATAAGGCGAACTTGTTGTCACAAAATAAAATTAAACAAAGCAACATTTTATAATTAAAATAAAAGAAAAAATTATTATAAAAATTAATATAATTGATATTTATAAATATTTAATACATGCGTTATCTATTTATGCTTGTATTAAATATTTATAAATATCATACAAAATAATATTAAATACTAGAGTCCGACCGAATCCAAAATTTCGTTCGGTACCGAAATTTGAAAGTTCGGCCGAACCCGAACTTTGTTCGGTTTTCAAAGTTCGGTGAACACGAACTTTTTTCATAAATGAAAAACGCATTTATGTTTAAAAAGTAATAAATTTATAACATTTCAGCGTACGTGCTGCTTGGATATAAGTGGTGCCATGTTTACTACTTCAACCAAGGCTCTGGAAACGTTGCTAGATATTCCACCCATTGAAACATATTTAAGATATGAGGCGGCGTTATAGGATACGTCATCAATGTGTACTGGACTCATTGGAAGGTTATACAAAAACATCGGACGTGCCTGATCGTATACCAGACACAAAATATGTCGAAACTTTGAAACGCTGATCCCAGATAGAATGTCTTGGTCAAGCGGAACATTAGAGCAAATACCGGACAGTAAAAATCATATTAGCCAACATTGATTGTACATTTGTTATACAACTAATGCTATGTATATACGGTTGTTAGACTTTACAACGTTGGCAGTAAAATGATGTCTAATAATACTTATAAATTTTGTCTTGCAATATTTTCGGAAATGATTTTTCTGACAACGTTGCTAAAGAAAAATTGTAAGTACAGCCGATTTTTAGACATTTTCTGAACATGTTACTGACAACGTTATAAGATCTGTCAACCGTATATTACGGCTTTAAGTTACGATTTTCCTCATCTATCATCAAATTAGACTGATTTGTTATTTTTTATTGTTTTGTTTTTAGTATTTAATTTAAATTCTTAAATTCATACGCATATGTATGTGACAGACTGAACCGAAAAAATTTATGTTTAGATAATTAAATTTTTAAGAATGCAATTTATTTATTTATTTATATTTAAATAATAATGCATTTGTACATTAGGGTGGCCTCGTTTTTATGGATAAAAAATAAGGTGTCGATGTTCCAGACTAAAATAAAAGTTTAATTCAATTTATCAAAGGATAAAGAATTCTCTTTTTGAGGTTTTTATTATTTTTTTCATATTTCTTCCAAAGGAAATATGGTATTATAAGAAAGGTCTTTGAGAGACAGTAAAAATAATTGAAATTTTGTAATTTTTCGTAAAATTTTAGATGTTTTACATTTTAGCATAGATTAATTTAATATAATTCGTTAAAATTAATACACAATAATAATCAATAAAATCCATTGAGATGTTTTTTCCCGTTTTCCAAAATTCAGTCTAGATCCACGATCGGCAACTCCTATACACAGTATATTTTGGCCGTTACTAAATTTACACAGACTACTCACATGCAGTGTGACCATTTTAGCATTTTTGCAGCTAGATTTAGCATTTTTTATTTTGATTTAGCTGCAAAATTTTAATTTAGTATTTGGGATTTTATTTAGAATTTTTATAAAATATTTTTAGCATTTTTGGTTTTTTTTTTGCAATTTTATAAACAAAAAGACAATCTTTCGCAAAAAAATCAGAATTAAATGCCTACCTAAACACAAGAAATGTGGGAAACATAATAATTTATACTGTGATTGAAAAGAGATCAAAAAGATTCATGGAGATAAATAACTTAAATTTCATATATTTTTACAAATACGTTTAGTAACGCTATTTTACAAACTAATATTTTGTTTGCTCATGGAATGAAATATATGATTTTGAAAAAGATAGGAATGGTCATAGCTTCGAATTAATCAATTCAGAAATATAAAGTTTAATCTTCCAATCCTTTTTTTAATTCTCAGGAATTAATTCAATAGCTTAATTCAAAGACTTTCAGTTTATTTTAATTCATTCATATACTGAATTCATTCATGTTTGAATTACATGCTACTTTAAATGATTCAATTTTTCTTTTATTCAAATCTACTTGAAATTGAATTACGAAATTTTTCTTAAATTCATTTTGTAGTAGACTGAATGAAAAATATTTCGTTTGCAGCCAGAGTGTTGTTCAAAAACTAAAATTTCAACTTTAAAGGTTTATAAATTTTTATGTTTTTATCTCTATATAAAAAAGGTTTTGCGCATAAGTTTTAAATAACTTAGTTTACAGTTGATATTTGTAAGTTTGTAAATTAAGAATGATAATTCTGACTAATAATAATCTCAAGCTGTGGGTACAAGAAATTTTTTCTATTTTTAAGTTATAACAATTTTACTGCAAATAAAGATACATAATATTTATGTACAATATACAAACATACATACAAACATAATGTCTTTATATAGAAAAGCATTTCACAGAAACAGGAATAATTTCTAGTATTTGATAAAAAACTAAACAAAGAATTGAAGTGAAAGAAGTGAAAATAATATTTTTGTTTATAAACCGTGCAAAAGTTATTTTCAAACATGAAAAAATCTATGCGTACAGGAAACTGTGGACCATTAGTATTAACTTTGTGTACTCAATTTTTCATAAACAGCTCTTATGCTCCTTTAAAAGGACTTTAAATTTTAAAAGACATCCAATTTCAAAAGATGGAGTTCCAAATTTATATTAAAAAGTTGGTATAAATATTAATTTGAAATGAAGATGAGTTCCTCTGCTTCGAAATAATATAATTTATTTCAAATCATCAAAATCATTAAGAAAGAATTGGAAATCTTAAAGAAAATTTGCCACAAAAAAGAAGTTAAAAGTTTTTGAGTCGAAAATGAAACCTTTTTAAATTTAATTTCTTTTTCGTTTTTTATCTAAGTGAGACAGGTAAATAATAATAGAATGTACAGATTCCCAGCTTTAATTTGATACCAATATTAGCATTATAAAATACATATAAAATATTTTAACTATTATAGGACCTAAAAATCTTAGTAAAAAATCTATTTTCACATGCTTATCAACTTTTCCATGTGTGAATACTTTTTTCAAAATTGTTACAGGGTGTATATGAAGAAAATTATTGTTAAAAGCAATAATAACATCTAGTTTCCTTTTATTCGAACAACCGAATAATTTTTAATTATCCGATTATTAACCGGCTAACGTAAAACCTCAAATAATTATTTGTCGAATAAACCGAATAAGACAAAAACCCGAATAATTGAATACCCTACTAGGAACCACATAATTTTTATCACCGATGGATTCATCAGATGAAAATTCTAATTCACTCATGATAGGATTATTTTGGAAATATATTTTTTAATTTGAAATTTCAAATTTGAAATATTTATAATTCAGTTTATACGTATATGTTCAAACTTTTTTCGAATGGAAATTATATTTGGAAAATGTTATTAAAATTTTCCAAAAACTTTATAATTTTTTAAAAAATTTTATAAATAATATGTTTCGAGTAAGATTTGTCATTTATGTAAATATAGGGGTATATTTATTTTAGTTAAATTTTATCTATAATATAGGGCTTGTTTTTTGTTTAATCATTAGCTGAAATTAAAATACAAAATTGGTTTTGTAAAATACAAAATAAAATTTCTGAAAACAAAAGCCCTCTAATGTTTATACATTTTTATTTAAAAAATTTTCTTTAATCCCCTACAAAAAGAATGAAGAAAAAACGATTAAAGTTATTTTGTAATAGATTTGAATTCGAAAAAATTTAAATCATTCAGCAAGGAATTAAGCCTTTAAAGAATGAATTATACAAGTAATGAATTCAACATTTTTAAAGTCCTAAAGAATTCAGCTTATGAATTTTTCGAATGAATGATATTATAGAATGGTGAAGTAATCAATTTTAATTTGATTTAAAAAATTGAATTAAGGCTTAAAAATTTTAAATCTTTGGGTATGTTTAATTAACAAATTTTATTTTTTTACTATATGAAATAAAGGGTTTTTAATTTTTATCATGCTTCAGGAGTTCTTGTTAATTCTTTTTATTTTTACCAAATTTTAAGTAATTTTGTTGATACATTTTATTTTTAATTAAAAAATAAATTAAATTTCGAAAATATAACTGACAATTTATTCCAGAATTACAAACTTACGAATTTGAATATATCCCTCAATTCATTTCAAACATTGTCATTTATATTTTTTCCGCAAAAAACCTTGGAAGTATGAGTTATAAACCTGACTTCTATTCACTGAGATTTTCAATGGAATTTTTAATATTTTTGTGACATGAAAACCATTATTTATATATATATATATATATATATATATATATATATATATATATATATATATATATATTATATATATATATATATATATATATATATATATATATATATATATATATATATATATATATATATATATATATATATATATATATATATATATATATATATATATATATATATATATATATATATATTTAGAATATAATTAGAATTTTCTGAAATATTAAATATAATTTTGAAATACAATTGAACATTTTTTAAATATCATTGACATTTGTGAAACATAATTAGAAGTTTCTAATACCCCATTTACATAGCCCCATCACAATGATGAGGATAACTTTCTGACAAATGCGAGGACTGGTAGCCGCCCCATCGGGGAGAAACAGACGCTACCAGTCGTGGGATGGGTAGTTCTTAGTATATGCTCGTCATGAGCCCTTCTGGCATGGGTGACCCTACCAGCACGGCCTGCATGAGTCAACACAAATAAGCCCTCGCATCGCGTCAAGATGACTACCCTTCGCGAGGGATATAAAAACAAAAAAAAACAAACATTGGTTGGAAATTTTTAAAGTTATTGCAATACTCCAGACCATTTACGTGTCTCACAGCGCATAAATTCAAAATGTGACAAAAAGTGTATTTATTTTTGAGATAACATTTTCTTACTTTATATATATTTCTAATTAACCGAATAATATTTATTTACAAATTTTATAAACATAATTATGTACATAGAAAAACAAAAAGGTACTAACGACAAAGGTTTTCGACCCTAGTGTGATTGTGTTTTAGGAGTGTATGTTTTCAACATTAATTCTTTTAAGTAGATCAGGAAAGTATTTTTTTAATAGATGTTTTTGTGCTTGTTTAACGTAGTTGCAATTGAAGATTAAATGATGTACATCTAATGGGGAAACATTGTTGCATAAATGGTATTGATTGAAGAATTTTGATATCCATGAAAAAAGGTAGTTTATAGTTTCATATCGGAAAGTGAGGAATCCATTTTAGGTCTCCTTTCGGTGATTTTGCAAGGATTATAAGATTTATCTGTTGATGAAGTTGTTTTTGTTTTGAATGAGGTAATAGGTTTGTCCAAAGTAAAATTAATAAAGTAGCGACACGAGTTGTTGCAAAGTAAATAAATAAAGTAGCCTCACTGGAACAGCTGACTATTTTTTTAACTATAGTTTCTATAGAAAAATAAAATGAGTTGTCAAAGTTTGTTTTGAAAATTGCTAACATTGTTTATGTCGCCATTTTTAAATTGTGTTTTGCTATTTGTTAAAATTTGTGAAAAGTTGAAAAAATGAATTAAAAGTGGTTTTAAAGTAGTTTAAAAGTGTTATAAATTGTATAATATATAATAATATAATTAAATCCTTAATATTTTCAACTCAAAAGTAATATTTATGTTTTGTTCACTTTGTTGTTAAAGGAAATTTTCTTAAATTTTATTTTGACACATTCTTGGATTATTCCAAAAACAAAATACATGTCTTTGTTGTAGATGTTGTTGTACAACAAGAGATGTCGCTACTTTATTAATTTATTTTGAGTTGTTGTACAACAAACGTCTACAAAAACCACAGGCAATTTGTTTTTGTTCGAAATACTCACTTGTCGAAATTTGTTTACAAAAATGAACCAATAATTAATGGAAAATATGGCATTATTGTTGTACTTTCCAAAAATAAGTTGTTATTTATATTAAAAGTCACAGAGTTTTCTTTATTTTTTAAAAATTAGAACATTTTTAAAAATATTATACACTTTTATACATTAAATACAACAAATTACTCAGAAATTTGTACAAAAGCAAGCGTTAAAAATGAAAACAAATATGGCAACATAAACATTTTTGACAAGTAAGTCCACAAATAGCAAGTAAAAAAAAGTCAGCTGTTCAAATGAGTCTACTTTATAAATTTACTTTGGGTTTGTCTTTCGGATGTTTATCCTTATTTTGTGGTATTGTTAATTAGTGTGTTTTGTTGTTCAGTGTAGATGATAATTTGGTGTTATTTGTTTGGTTTGATAGGTATGTGTTTGATATAGGATGTGTTCCCAGTATTTGTAGGAGGTTTGTTTAAGTGTAATTTTTGGATGTTCTTTATTAGTGTTTGTTGTTGTATGATTGTTTTCACTACTTATTTCACTTTTACATTTTGACTTTTTCTCAGGGGTGAGCACACAAGTGTCGAGGTTGTAGGCAAATGGGGGGGGGGCGGGGAGAAGAAAGGGAAGTAGCAAGACACGCACGAATCGTAATTTGAGGGGTTTTTTCGACTTTGCTTTTCCTTCATGTTAGTGATTTTGCTAGTTGCTTTATTTCTATTCTGCTCTCACAGCATAAAGAAGATCGTGTGCGAATACTCTCACACATAAATTAGTGTTGCTATTTGCAATAATTTTTTTTACATATTTCAATTAATTTCAAAATAATTTATTTTTTCAAATGTTATTATATCTTTAAATAGAAAATAAATAACTACAAAAAGAACTAACACATACACTAATAGTAACAAAAATATGTATTTAAAGTATTTTAGTATATTTTTCATAAATTTTTTATATAAATATTTACTTAAATATTTAAAACAATATTTAATATAACAAATATTAAAGAAATAGATTTATACATTTATAAAATATACATATAGAACAATAAATTAAGAATTATAAAAAATGCCAACTCTTACACTCATAATTTCAAAAAGCAGTCATGCCTTAAAAGTCTCAATGTAAACATTCAAGATTTTACTAAGGGCATTTAAAAGAAAATTGAGAAAAGCCCAGGGTGAAAAAGTCCCAATGTTAATAGGACTTAGTGAAGAATTAGCGGTTTTACTGGTTTTAGTTGGTGGATTCAGTATTTTCTTTCTTATATGGCATAATTTAAATCCTCTGTTGGAATGTCATATTTTTGTGTATTTGGTGCTTGCACGTTGCATTTTTATAAGAACATTTGTTTAGTGTTTTTATTTTCAAATTTCTTGGCGCTGTTCAAAAACTGGACATTTTTTGTTGATAGAACGATGAGCGTGATTACAATTTATACATTTGTTCAATTCACAATCAAGTTGTATATTGTATTGTGTAGTAACCAGTGTTGCCCTAACGGCATTAAAAGTGCAATTCTAGCACTTTTTTCTCGTCGGCTGCACTTGTTTTTTAGAAAAAAGTGCTAGATGCTTTTTAGCACTTTTTCGACTTTTGCTAGAAATTTTTAGCATTAAAAGTGCGTTTTTGGCATTTTTTCTTCTACTTTGCACTTTTTATAATTAACTTTAAGGTTTAATTTAGTTTTAAGATGTTTTGTGAAATTTAAGAAATTCTCACAAAATTTTTTTGTATATGTTTATTGTAATTTATAATTTACACTGAAGTGACTACATTAAAATTTAAAATATACAATAAAATAAAAATATATAAACATTTAAAAACAGGTAAAAGTTCGGGAATGCCGAATCTTACATACGCACCAACACATCACGTTTTACCAAGATTTGCTCATTTATTAGATTTATGCTTAAATTTTATTATCGTGTATAGGTGTAAATATTAAATTTTTCTTCCGAACACTTTTTTAGCATTTTTTTCTTAATGAATAATTAAAAGATTTGACATCCTAGATTATTTAAATACTAAAAAAAGAAAACCTTATAGGTGTTATATCCTAAACAAAATCGTTGTTACCTAGTGCTATTAGTTGTTTTATATATATGTATATACATATGTATGTATATGCTTATTCTTAGGGGCATTAAACAATTTTCAAACAGGTTCTGTACCTTACCCTTTCCCATTTTGATAAAACTTGGTACAAACATTCTTTGTATCAATACGAATTTTCACCAAAATTTCCAAATTCATTACAGTTTAGATTTTATCAAGGTTCAAAGTTAATTTTTTATGATTTTTTTCAACAATATTAAATTTGACATATATTTTCCAAAATATTTATCGTTTTAGTTCCTAATTAAAACCTATGTCATGCAGTTTGAAAATATTTTATTTAAAATATTTCTGTTTTAAGGTATGAATCAAGACATCAAACAACGTCTTAGTCAAGGATATCTCAAAAAAGCACCTTATATTTTCTTTAGTTTAGATTTAATTAATGTTCAAAATTAAAACTTTTTAAGATATTATTCAACAAGTATTAAATTTGACATCGTATATTTTCTAAAATATTTATCGTTTTAGTTCCTAATTAAAACCTATGTCATGCAGTTTGAAAATATTTTATTTAAAATATTTCTGTTTTAAGGTATGAATCATGACATCAAACAACGTCTTAGTTAAGGATATCTCAAAAAAGACACCATATTTTTCTTTATTCCTTCACATAAGATTGCTTATAGTGTTTTCAATAAAATATACAAATTTCAGAATGGGACAATGAGGGAATCTCAAGTAAATCAATTTTTAATAACATAATCCAATTTTTAAATATCTTGAATATTATGAAACTACAAGACATAGGCTTTAATTGGGAACTAAAACGATTAAAATCGGATAAACAGTTTAGTAAATACACGATGTTACATTTAATGCTTGATGAAAGAAATCCAAAAAATATGAACTTTAAACATCGATAAAATATGGACCGTAACGAATTTGAAAATTTTGGAGAACTTAAAATTTCGTATTTACATGAAGAATGTGTGTACCAAATTTAATCGAAATCGGAGAGGGTCATGTTCAAAATTCTACTATATTGTTCGAAATTTTCTGAAATTACCCCTTATTGATTTTGTAAAGGGATATTTAATAGGCAAGGTCAAATCATGGATCAATTTGAAACAGTCTTTTGAATTTTTCATATAAAACATCTCGTTGAATTATGCAAAAAATTGCGAACTGTACATTATACCTGGACAGCTAGCCGCACAGACGGGTAGACATGGCTTAATGGACTTTTAAAAACTTGATATGAATATAGCACTTTTTTCAGTGAATTTGCACTTTTATGTCAGTCATTTTGCACTTTATTCTATGGGAGTTTTGGCAACACTGGTTGTAACAGTGATTCTGAACAGATTTTTGTAGCAAGTAATAAGGTCATGTTCACAAAAAAAACAATCAAAACAAACAATGTCAAAAGTAAAAAAACAAATAATATTAAACTAATTAAAAACATCATCCAAAGTGGTGCCAGGGGCGAAGAGGGAAGGGAAACCTCCAGCTGCTTCTCCTAAGGGTCCTCAAAAGGGGGCCATTAGGAGAACCGGGTCTGGAGGT
>NC_060950.1:39906410-39915054 GCF_022045245.1 Lucilia cuprina
TGGGCTCCATGCTAGAAGACTAGACCTTCCTAGTAATGACTTCTGCAGGAGCTGTCAAGACGAAGAGGAAGAGGAGAGTACTGTTCACTTCCTCTGTCAGTGTCCTGCTCTAGCGGAGCACAGATCGAATCTGCTAGGAGCAAATGTCATGCACGATTTAACGGAGGATGACATCCGAAGGATAGACTCCTTTATTCGTGCGACAAAATGGTTTGGATAGGAAACCAGAGTAGATGGGTCGAAGTGTAATAATACGCCGACCGTTTTCTTTCTCTTTTCAGGTACCACAAAGGGATCATAACATGGACCCAAGTGTGCCCCTAATGCGAACTGCAAGGGACAGCCTGCAAACCTAACCTAACCTAACCTTGTTTGTATATCTTTCTGAAATGCTTATTATGTGCACATTCCTTTACAAAGTTAAAATTTTATTACTAAATGGCCAAATTTCTAAAGGAGGGATGGCCTGTCGGATAATTTTGTTTTCCTTTATACAAGCTTTGAACAGTCAAATATACAATGACTTCCACAACTGTTCACAAAAACACAAAATTTTAATATTTTTCATTCATTATATTTTAAATAGATTAGGTCCTAAAAAATTAACTAAGCCATAAATTATAAAATCAAATTTGATTTTCGTAGAAAAGGAATGAAAAATGTAATCATGTTTTAATGAACACTATTGTAACTCTACTGATTTATGGATATTTTCTATTTTCCGCATAGATAATTCAGCATTTATTGTAGCCAACTGACAATAGTGTTCACAAAAACATGATTACATTTTTTACTCCTTTTCAACGAAAATCGAATTTAATTTTTCAGGACGTAATAAATTTAAAATATAAAGAATAAAATTTTTATCTTGCTGGAAAAAATTTTATACTAAAAATATTACAATTTTGTGTTTTTGTGAACACTCGCTTTTATTTTAATATAATAATAACGAAAAGGACAATAATTTCCACTAATAGTTAACCACCTGGATGATAGTAATTCATATGTTTTGGGTCATTCTTCACTAATGTACCCTATGAAATCGAGAATGAAGACAGTCGTCACTTTAGTGTCCTCTTTATAAGCGGAGCGAAGACAGTCATCTCTTTACTATCCTCCAGTAACCTAAAGATTATACTCTTAAAAGTAGTTTTTTTTTTGTACTTCCGAAAATAGTTATTTTACCCATCTTTAGGAGAAATGATTATTACATTCTACTAATATGCCACCATCTGGTTGACTCAAATTTGTATACTTTAAGGTATAGAACCAATATTATTGTGCGTACAAACATCAGCACAAACCCAATATACCCTCCCCACTAAAGTGGTGTAGGGTATAATGAAATGTCAATAAATTAATAAAAAAAAAATTTTCCAGTTCATAAAAATTAAATAAAATTCTAAATGAAAAGTACATTAAAACTATTTAAAAAAATTGCAGTTTTTGTGGATAACTGCAATTTCGCGTTCGATCCTTAAAAATGGTCAAAAAGTAAGTTGAGTTTGAGTTTTTTGACAAGTTTTAATTTGTTACAAGAGAGTCGATTTCACACGGCACTCGTAGATGTGAGAGAGTAATTTCCTATACGTGAGAGTTGGACTACTTGTTATACTTTGTTAAGCTTTCTAAATATGAAAATGAAACAAATTTTAGGCAAAATTTAAAATCAATTTTATTATTGATTCTAATGTATTGCATCAAAAAAAAAAAATTCTACACTTGGACAAACAAAATAAATACAAAAATTCCTATATCTGAGAAACTATTAGAGTTTAAATTTTAAAATTTTGTACAAACAACTTTGTGAACAAAAGGGCGGATTTAGAAAGTCCCATATAAATTAAATATGGTCATAGCTTGCATATTTATAAACACTAAAGAGACTCGCCAAACCTTGAAAACTTTAAAATATTCAAACAAAAAAATCTTAATCATATTTTATTTATATTCAGTTACATATTATTTCTTATGTATCTAACATTATTTATATATTTCATTTTAGTTAAACCCATATTGTAGATAAGTCCCAAACTTTAATAACACGATCTTGTCCGACCGTAAGCAAAATTTTACGTTCTTCCTCCAAATCCATATACACAATTGAATGCTTAGCATCATGAAAAGAAGCCAATGATGGTCGTCTGAAAAAATATATCAAAAATTTAAATTTATAATATTATTCATATGTAAATAAAAAGTAAAGGGCACTTCACACGATCACACTTTACGTACGTAAAGTCTAATAAAAAAGTAAAATAAATAAGAAGTTATAGTCGGGCTAGGCCGACCATATAATACCCTACACCTGTATACAAATAATATGTGATTTAGTCCAAAATGACAGGAATTTGGCCCCAAAAATGGGCAAATTCAGAATGTTATTCGCAATTTTATAAGAGAACAGTCTGAATATTAAGAAAACATTAATGGAAGTACATATGGACTAATAACAAGAATATATTTCATTAAATCTGTGATTCAAGTGATTCTGCAGCAAAAATTTAATAAAAAGTGAGTGTTACAGCAAGCCTAGCTGCAGCATATTGTAAGAAGGGCCAACACTTTAACAATATTAAAAAATGTATTAAAGCCACTTCAATTGCCACTCGTAACGAAAAAACCTCTTCATTTTGCACATGAATACATAGTTATAAAAAGCTCTACCTGAGTAGTCTGCATAGCTGTAGTTGATGTAGGATGTAGTGGAGGGCAAATTTCAAAAATATAATGTCCTGATCCTTAACGCTGTAAAAAGATGGATTCAAAGATATAAGTCTAAATTACTTAAGACTCTTTAAACGGCGAATATGTTCCTTACTAAATCTTTTCTATATACTTGTTAAATTTTTTATAAATATAAACAAGTTTCATAAAAAATGCATTTTGTTCTTGTTTTAGTCAATTAACGATGATGATGAACCTATCCATCATCCAAATAATCCAAAAAAAATAATGTTCAACATATTAGGGTTTTAGAAAAAACAAGTAAGAGTGTTATATTCGGCTATGCCGAATATTATATACCCACCATCAAACCTCGTTTGACACGAATGAAAAATATTTATGTCGAATTTCATCTATATACTCTTATTTTTAGGCCAGTTATAAGCGTTAAAGTAACTTTCTGAAGGGAAAATTATATAGGGGGTAGGGTCAATTATGTGTCGATCCTCATAAAATTTGGTAGACAGAATTTGGTTCGTATTACTTTTATTTGTGTCGAATTTCATCGCAACACTCGTATTTTTAAGCCATTAATGAGCGAATTCGGGTAAAAAACCTATGAATTTTACATTAGTCATTGGAATTATGTTGTACATTTTTGACAACTCTGAACTACACTGAACGATCAGTGGAAACCGCTTTAAACGAAGTCTTCCACTACATAGGTGAATCTTTCGATAGCAAACTGTATACACTGGCAGTATGCATTGACATCGAAGGCGCTTTCAATAACGTGCACACTGATACAATTATCCAATCTCTAGACCAGTTTTATGTTGGCCGGGTGCTCCGAAACTTGATCAACTACATGCTAAGGATCAGATGGATAAGTTGCGAGATGTACGATATAACTATCGGTATATCACAGAGTGGCATTTTGCCTCCTAAGGACCCTAACCGAGAAAGGACTTAGACCAGTCTGCTATGCAGATGATGTTGTAATACTTTTAAAGGGAAAGGATCCAAATTACTTGTGTAGACAGTCATCGATCATCACTCACTGAGTACAGACGTGCGTTGATTATATTGTGACTTGTTTGTATAGAATAACGGTTTACAGTTATTTTTTATTTTGTTTTGGACTTTACTTCACTAAATTTTTGTAAATAGCTTTGTTTTTGTGATCTGTATTGGGAACAATTAATTACATATAGTATATAGCAGACGAATCGAAAATGGCCCCCGGGCCACCAAATCTTTCATCGAATAGGTTTGCCATTCTTGGCGACTTTTTTGATCAACCTCAGCTACCTACACCCAGGCCAAACACTACACTTAATGATCCTAAATACCTTGTGATATCATCGAAGGATAATCAATTGGGAAAATTAAGCCCATTCATTATACACAGAGGATTAAACGCAATTTCAACAATAATAGACTCCATTAGTCAACTTAGAGATGTAACCTTTTGATTTTGGTCCGTAACCAGGTCATTGCGAACAAATTCTTGAAGGCGAAAACATTACTAAATTTATGTGAGATCAAAGTCCAACTTCATGAGACTTTAAACTTTGTTAAGGGAATTGTATATGCACCTTGTTTAAAGGACGTACCTGATGATGAAATTGTTTCTGAGCTTAAATCTCAGGGAGTAGTTTCGCTATATAAATTCACCACTAAAAATGATGATGGTTCCAACCAGTTCAATGGTAATATGGTCCTAACATTTAATTTGTATAATTTACCGAAAGTAATCGATGTAGCTTGGTATAAGGTTAAGGTTAAAACTTATTTTCCTAACCCTATGCGTTGTCGCAACTGCCAACTTCTGGGACATACCAAGAATAAATGTTCTAATCAAGCCTCTTGTGATAAATGCAACCTCCCACCTCATGAACCAGAAGACTGTACTCGTCTTCAATGTGCCAATTGTCGTGACGAGCACCCATCCTCGGATAAAAACGGCCCTCGTTTCATTCAACAAAAGGAAATCATTAAAATTAAAACATTGGAAAAATGCTCCTTTGGCGCTGCGAAGAGAAAATATGAAATTTACTTGAAAACACCAACTCAATCTAATCTTCGACAAACCTCCACCGAAATTGTGCAAGAACCTGCAAATTTGAATAAGACAAAAAAATCTCAACAAAAACGGAATGCAACATCTCCAAAAATGGATAAAGCTACAAAGAAACTTCCCCGACGAGACTCATATAGCTCTTCATCAAATGAAATAGATACACGTGCATCAACTTCATCATTGAAATCTAAAAAATCTAAGACAACGAACAATAGTAAATCATCGGAACCTTCCGAACCACAAAAATCAACAAATAATTCTACCTCAAAACTATAAACAAAATCTACAGAACCTTCTAAAGTAAATACGGAAACTGAAAAAATTGACACTGAAAATGAAAATATTTGTGATTTATCTTCCCCCCTTGGAAAGATAACTCAAGATGTTATAAATAAGGATCAATATTTCTTACCATCATCCGATAGGATGGATAAATCTGATGGCTAATTTAAGTACATTCATCATGGCGTCGTGCTCTAAAACATCTAACCTAAGTAAATTAAATTTTACTTTTTTGTTATGACGTCATCATGGCTGATTTTCGTATATTGTAGTGGAACATGAAAGGTTTCATTAACAATATAAATGAATTGCAGCTTTTAATTAAGGAGCACAACCCATCACTAATATCCATTCAGGAAACACACTGTTCATATAATTTTAACCCTATTCCACCTAAAGGCTATTCTGCCTATTTCTTCAATTCACCCAGTAACATCTCATCTAAACAAGGCGTTGGAATAATGATAAAGAATAATATACCTCATAGAATTGTTCATGTAAACTCAACACTGCAGTCTCTGATAATTGAAATACAACTGGACATAACGTTTTCTATATTTTCAATATATATACCACCATGTCAACCATTCTCTAACCGGGAACTCACTGAATTATTTGACTCCACTACAACACCTAAGCTGGTTATTGGCGATTTTAACGCCTGGAATGTAGCTTGGGGCTCTTCGAGCAATAACCATAGGGGAAACACGTTGGAAAATGCGATAATTTATTCCGATTTATACATTTTGAATGATGGCCGGCCCACCCACTTCTCCACTCATGGTACGTTTACACATATTAATGTTTCCTTATGCTATCAAAGTTTATTATCTTCAACATCATGGAATATATTGGACGAGATGTATAACAGTGATCATTTCCCTATTATTGTGAAAATTTGTCTGAAAAATAATAACCGAAGATTTAATTTTTATCGTAAATTTCTTATGAAGTTAGCTCATTGGACAAAATACTCTGATATGGTTGATTCGGAGCTGGAAAAGAGACCACAATCTATGAATATCAATAGGGAAGCTTCGTCGATTACAAAGGCAATGAGAACAGCGGCCAACATATCAATTCCACAATCTTCTCTGAAAGGTAGATCTAATGTTCCATAGTGGAATAAAGAACTTTCTAAATTGCGTGAGGCGAAAATAATTTCATGGCGGAATTTTAGAAAATCTCCCACAACTTCTAATTTGATATTGTACAAAAAGGACAACGCAATATTCCGTAGAGAAATGAGAATACAGAGGAAAAGTAGCTATGAGAATTTTACGAATAGCATCAATCGAGACTCATCAATCAGTGAAATTTGGAGTAAGATTAATAGATTATCGAACAATAATGTGAATAGACAAATAATAGCTATTAAATCGGATAACCACATCATTACTGAAGCTTATGATATAGCTGATTCCTTTGCAAATGTATGGTCAAATTACTCTTCTGATGGCAATTTTTCTGAGGAATATAATCGCTTGAAAGTTGAATTTATTGGCACCTTACCCAACGAAACGTTGAATTTTAACACTAGACAAATGGAAAATGATATAACCCTTTCTGAACTTTTTTATTGCTTGAATAAGGTTAGTGGTTTAACGCCTGGTTATGACAGGATATCATATGATATGATAAAACAGACTAGTCTTAACGCAAAAAGGAGATTACTTTCACTTTATAATGAGATAATGGATAAGAATATAATTCCCTTCGAGTGGAAAACAGCTACAGTAGTGCCTATTCCTAAGACCAACGTCAACTCTCTTGATGTTAAAGCATATCGTCCTATTTCCTTATTGTCTTGTCTTAGCAAAGTACTGGAGAAAATTATTGCTAACCGGTTGTCATGGTTTACCGAAAAAGAATGTCTTATTGCAAAGAATCAAGTAGCATTTAAATCTGGTAGAGGTTGTACGGATGCTCTCCTGCACATAGATTTATTTATTACAAAAGCCCTTTCATCACACAACCACGTTTCCATCCTCTCAATTGATTTTGAGAAGGCTTTCGATAGGGTTGGTGCTCATATTATTTTGGATGCATTGAACAAATGGAAGGTTGGTCCCAAGATTTTTAATTATGTGAGATCATATCTGACAGATCGCAAATTTCGAGTTAGAATAAATAGTACTTATTCTATATCCTATAATTTATACAATGGAATTCCGCAAGGTTCACCTCTGTCAGTTATCCTATTTTCTGTCGCATTCAATGAGATCAGTTTAATGATTGATAAACACAAATACATAGAACACTGCATTTATGCTGATGATTTGTATATATTCTGTAAGAAGAATAGTAATGCTGAATGTAACGATTTATTACAGAATGTATTGGACAAAATCTGCAGTTGGTCAACAAAATCTGGTGCTAAAATATCTACTTCGAAAACCAAAAAACTACATGTTTGTAGGAAGAGAATTTGCGATGTAAATCAACATAACTTGACCATTGGGGATTATTCAGTGGACAATGTGGATCAATTGAAAATACTGGGAGTTATATTTGCGAGAAATTATTCATGGAAAGATCATTTCTTATATCTTAAGAGATCGTTAGTTAAGAGAGCTAACATTATTGGTTTTCTTTCCAGCAGGAAAAGTTGTATCCATATTAACACCTTAACATACCTCACTAGAACATTGATTCTAAGAAAGATTGATTACGCACTATTTTTGACTGGGAATACTACAAAGACGAATATAAGCCTGATAAAGAGTGTTTATCATCAAGCTATCAGATCTAGTGTGTATGCTTTCGGGTCCACTCCAATTAAAAATATATTAGCGGAATCTGATTTACCATCAATTGAAGAACGTATAAATGAGGCTAAATTGAAATTATTGCCAAAAATAATATTTCCAAACTACTCAATAATTGATGTTGACGTTCAATTTATTGCCAGAAGATTATATCGTATACCATCAGCACTAGGTGAATCTGTTCGCCTTGCAACTTCTCTGGACATATATATACCTGGAAAACCTATTAAATGTAAATGTCCTCCTTGGTTTTTTGATGATAAATTGTGTGATATTTCCTTATCCGTATTTAATAAACATGAATACTCGGACGAAATTTTTATCCAGCGCTATCTGGAAAAGGAAGTTGCCTTGGCTGAAGATGGTTGGAATTTTTATTTCACTGATGGTTCCTGGGGTGGATAATGGAATTTCATCTTATGCAATTGTGGATAAAGATGGTACTGTCCTTCGTATGAAGATTCTTCCTGAATACGCCTCTATATTTACTGCGGAAGCAGCGGCTATCATTGCACTACAGGATGGATGGAAAACAGTAATTTGCACTGATAGCTTGTCAGTCGTTAACGCAATACGTAGCCCCCTATCACGGAATTGGAACACTGTTAATCACATCCGCGATCTTCTAATATGTAATTCTGACAATCCGAATGGGCTTATTATTTCCATCCTCATTATAAAGAGTTAAATCTAAATTGCAACCAAACAAAGATCCAAAAATTTCATCTCTGATATCCTGAACAATGGTGTTTTCAATAACTCTTTGGATAAAAATATATATTGTATTTTAAATGTCGCTGCTTTTCTATTTTATTTTTTTTTTTTGAAAAATATTTTTTATTTT
>NC_060950.1:39915154-39916896 GCF_022045245.1 Lucilia cuprina
GTCGGAAATCTTGACCGGAAATTAAAATTAAAATAAGACATGTCATCAATGTATACTGGACACATTAGAAGGTTATACACAATCATCGGACGTGCCTGATCGCATACCAGACACAGAATATGTCGGAAACTTTGAAACGCCAATCCCAGATGACCCTAAATTAGGGGACAAAGTGGGCCTGGGGTTCTATATTGAAGACCCAGAAACAGAAATATACCACCGTTTACCTAATCATAACACAAATTTCCATGCAGCAGTACGAGCAATAACGGAATGTGTAAATTGGATTAGAATAAATATGGCGCCCACAGGGCTTAATATATTTACCGACAGCCAGAAGGCAATTAGGGAGATATCAGGTTATAGAATTAAATCTAAGTCTGTCTTGGAGTGTAAGAAATCTTTAACTGAATACTCTCCCAAAGGTAAGGTTTACATCATATGGGTACCAGGCCACTCGGGAGTAGTCGGCAACGAAAGGGCGAATGTAATAACTTTAAAGGGAAGGGAGTTCGATGTAGTTAACTTGACAAAAGCAAAACCATTCGACGCAACAAAAGCTGAATTAAAAATATGGATGAGAGAATCCCATAAGGTCTCTTGTAATGATGAAATGGAGGGTAGATCCACAAAGATTCTATGGGGAGACCCTGATGAGAGCATGACGAGAAATCTCCTCAAAATGAGCAAGTCTAAGTTTAGTATGATGGTACGTATTCTGTGTGGACACACAGCACATCTATACAAAATTGGATTCAGACGAATGTAGAGCATGTGGAGAGGACAGTGAAACTCTGGAGCACTTTCTTTGGCACTTTCAGACATTCGTCGAAGTTAGATCCAAGTATCTTGAGATTCTTAGGAATTACATCCAGGAAACTGAGTTTCTGAACATGGAAAAATAATACATTCAGTGAACATTTTTTTTCATGAATTGGAGAGCAAAACAGGCCCGTTAGTGGCCTGGTGTATTTCTTCGGATTTGATGTAATATACATCCTCCTATCAACCTAACCTAATCTAACCAATATTGATAAATGCGTGGAATTTATGTATTTATGTTAATATTATTTAAGTCAAATTTCACTTCCTAATAACTTCCAAAAAACAATAGAATTACTTCTGAGAATTACTACTGAGAATGACTTCAGATGTAGTGAATTTGGAATTTCGCCATTTTTTCAATTCCACTATCATGTAAAATTTTAAAGCGAGAGAAAAAATAAAATGTATTAAAAATCGTTGAGTGAGACGAAAGTACACTACACTATGGTAAAAGTATATAAGATTTGGTAAAGACGAATATTGATATATTACTTCTTTATTTAATTTTTAACTATGAATTGCTTAAACAAGTATATAATAATGTCTAACTGCACTTTCTTACTCATTTTTATAGCCAAAATTTAAGCACGTTAACACGTGCCGCTCATAGCTCAAAATTTAAAAAAATTCAAATTTTCGCCAAAAAGCTATTATATGAAGCTATAACTCCTAAACGGTAAATAATAGAAACTGCGTTAGTATCTCAAAACAAAGCTAATACTGTTCTTCAAAATTCATGATTCTTTTTACTTTAAGTCAATCCTAACCTGGTGGCGGTTGAAGCGTACTTCGTGTATTTTGATATTATGTGATAAGGAGTGAGATCGAAAAATTCTTAACATACATATATGTTTATAAAAAAGAAACCACTAAACTTACAGCTTTATTTTTTTTTATTTGATTCAAATTATTATTAC
>NC_060950.1:39916996-39918540 GCF_022045245.1 Lucilia cuprina
TTCCAATAATGGGCTTTGAATTTGATGTCCGTGTTTGTAATCCATGCTTTAATGAACTGCAGACAGTTGAGTGAGTTACATTATTGCCATAAGTAAAATTTATTCTCATTTTTAAATATGTGGAAGAAGTAAACGGTTAGGTTTTTCATTTCCCTTTCCGCTTACATCGCACTGTGTGTCTCAATTTTTCATTGTACTAATAATAAATACTTCCTATCTTATTCTAAATACCAACCATTGCCGAACGAAAAGTAAGGTGCACGATGTTTTTTCTTAAATTGATACTGCCTCATCCTGGAATCGGGTAAGATCCATTCCATCCCTCCTGATAGGTTAAATGTTGGCGTTATAATTAAATATTTGTGTGGGTTCTTGTAACTTGTTTAAGCTTCATAAGTGCTAACAATTGCCAAAAGTTTCAAAAGTTGGTATATGAGTATGAATATTTGTTAGCAAATCGGGTGTATATATTTGATATAATACTATCTTGAGGAACTCCGCATTCAATAATATTTTTATTCTTTCCGTTACCAAAAAATCTTAGAAAGATGGGAAATTCCATACGATTGTGTATAACATTTGTACGCCTTCAGTTTGGTATAAAAATTGTAAAATTAGGTGTACTTAAAAAATAATTTTGTCATTCTGTTTCATTGAGAGATTAAATTCATCCCATTCGGAAGCTTGTTTTCCAAAATATATGTACCTAGATCAGAATAAGCCGATATCATACGAAAATCTGTGAATTCTGAAGGTGTATCTTTTCTGTTTTAATTTCTTACCACCACCTCTAGTTATCGTTTAACTGGTAGTTATTCTTACACTTAAGACAATTTTTGTATGAGAATTATCAAAATAAATTAAAGTTAAAAAAATAACTAGACATTCATAATCATAATCCATAATTTTAAAATAAGAAAATGAGTAATAAATTTTATATTTGGAGAATTTCGTCGAAGATTGCAACACCAGACACAAATTTTTAGCTCTATCGGTCTAGAACTACCGAACTTAATGGGGGTCAAAGTGTAACATTTTCATCTATTCGTCCTAGCAAAAATTGTTGATAGAGTTTAATTTTTTTATCACATTTGTCATTTATCACATAATATTAAAATACATGAGGTACGCTTCAACCGCGACCAGTTTAGGATTGACTAAAAGTAGAAAGAATTATGAGTTTTAAAGAGGAGTATTAGCTTCGTTTTGAGATACTAAGAAAATCGATTTGGATGAAGTTTGAAACAACGTTACTACTATTGGATTTTACACCACACACAAATTTATAGCTCTATCGGTCAAGAACTCCCGAACTTAATGTGGGTCAAAGTTGGATATTTTGGTCATACAGGGTTTTATTTAAATAAGTCTAACTTTTCATCTATTGGCTCGAGCAGAAATTGTCTGAAGAAGTTAAATTTTTTATCATATTTATCATTTAAGGAGTGAGATCGAAAAATTCTTAACACACGTTTTTCATTACATTTTTCAACCAAAGTATTATTTGATTTTTTTTTTATCAAGTTACCTTTGAAAAACATGTC
>NC_060950.1:39918640-39992331 GCF_022045245.1 Lucilia cuprina
TTAGTAGAGGAATTCACGTCTTCTTCAAAGTAATTTATGTATAACTTACAAGTGTTTTTAGTGTTTAAAGGTGAATTTTGACCTTCAAGTCATTTACTGGAGGGAGTATGTATGGGTCAAATGAGGCCCGATCATTACAAAATACGATAATGTCATTAAAAGTTCTATAGAACTAAGTTTTGATGACTTTTGTTGACATAATAGAACATTTAACTTAATTATGAGCCCAAAGGCCCTATTCGGGGCGTACGGTTGTATGGGGGCTAGGCTATAATGGACCGATTTTATCCATTTTCAATAGGCTTCGTCCTTGGGCCAAAAAAAGAGTGTGTGTGAAAATTGCAACCTGTACCTTGCACGCAAGGTTTACATGGACAGCCAGACGGACGGACAAAGCAAAATCGACTCAGAACACGATTCTAATAAAACGAATATTTTTGCATGTTATAAACATCAACAAAAACCCAATATACCCTCCCCACTAAAGTGGTGTAGGGTATAAATAGACAGCAAACACAATAAGGGAAATTTTTCAACATTGTAGAATAACAAATAGAACACAACATACCAAAGAGAAGCGTGAAAACATGGGGTTAATTTCTGATTATTATAAAAACAAAGTAAAAAGGCACAGCAAATCTTAAAGAAAATTTGACAGATGCATTGAATATAAAATATAAAGAGCCGCCGTATTGTAAAAATACGATAAATTGCAACTGGCAGTTGCTGATTTTTTCTACTGGCAGTATTAGAACCAACACAATATATTGCACAATTTTTCCATGGCAATAGTAGTTCGACTGTTGTATGCGTGCGCTGCAAAAACAAAAAAATGTATTTCGATTGTTTTGAAATATTTTGCGCCTGCTAAAAGAAATTGCAAATAGAACAAATATTTCTAGTTATAAAGTGATGCAAAAATTTGAAAGTTTTATATTTATTGCATAGTCACACATAGAAATCTTGTGCTATTGCTGCATATTTAAACGCTTAGTAGTAATACAACGTCTAGGACTATGGGAATATTTTTTTAGACTTATCTTCTTCGCCCTCCACAAACAACCATAGGATTCAATATATAATTCTAATAATCAAACATAAAATTTATAATGGAACATAATTTTTGTCCGATAACTGACATATAATACGTATACGTACACAGGTATGTTCGGTATTGATACATGAGGTAAAAATAGAAAATCGGTCATAAATCGGTTTAATATATCCATATCTAAATAATTTTTGGAAAATGTCTAGAAAACATTACTCTGAAATTATAGTTCAAGCCACTGAACACTAAGAAGTGAAACGCTGTCATTTTTTTACAACAACAACGTTACGCTCTTCTCACAGACGAGTTCTGTGTAACTCCAACACATATGTAAGAAACTTACTCTCTCTCCAAACTTCAAAACTTTGTCGCGAAAATTCGTGGCTTATAGAACTTGAAAATATTTTTCATCACTTAACGTTATATTTTATTATTTTTTTGCACACTTTAAATATATTTAATAGCCCGAAAAGATTCAATTTTTTACAAACGAAAAAAAAATATTTTTTATTTTTTTGACATTTAATTTTTGTTGTTGAAATTAAAACGAAAAAAGAACAATGTTGTAAATTTTCGTATGGTACAAGAAAAAAATATTTCAACTAACTTAATTATTATTTCAATATTGCAGATTAAAAAGCAAAGATACGTTCATATATAATGTTTATAGATAAATTATGTTGCAAAATATTTAAAGAAATCTTTTTAAATATAAATTCAAATGAAATAATTTTTTTTTAAATTTTTAAATCCGATTTTTTGCAACTATGTTGGCTTGAGAATTCTACTAATACATTCTTAGAGTTAGGTACCGACTGACAGTAGACTTAGGTACTTTTTGACAGCGTTTCACTTCTTATTTATTCTTTGGTTCAAGCCGATACGATATACAGATCTCGAGATACTTCAAAAATTAAAAACATACCCGGATATGTAGGTTTTGATATAACGGTTAAAATATTTTATAGTTTATATTAATATTAAATTAACGTTTGGAGAAATTGGAGAAGTCCCAATAATTTGAGCGACATGTAAAAAAAATTATGCCTGGAAAACTATAATAGATATAATCTACAATATCGTAGTGTTTTTTTATTTACACTTCTTTTAGGGTAGCAACTATTGGTAAAACTAGTTAACTTATAAATATGAAAACACTAGCTGTACCCAGTGTGCTTTGGTACCCTAAAAGCAATATAAATAAAAAAAACTTACACATGGAAAGTGACACGCAAATTATTGCCAGTTCGCAAATTTTTCCGAATATCAATAAGGATTTTAATGTAAGCTATGAAAAATGAGAATAATATTGCATTTAATTAATCAATCCCCCCATTTTTCTCTAAATGATCACATTAATAAAGTTCTTCATGTAAAATTGGAAGAATCTAGCTTTTTATAGTATCACTATTTTTTCTATTTAATTCATAAGAGGGTTCCAAGCCACCCCCATATTCTTATGAATATGAAAGTCCTTAGTTCAAAATTTGAGGAATCTAGTTCTATTAGTTTCCAAGATAAAACATTTTTTGTATTTTATTCATATGGGTGGTACCGTTCCCTTCATTGGTAGTCCGCCAATTTGTTACCCAAAATGTTTACAGGTACCTATGTTAAAGTTCTTGGAAACTCTATTAGTTTCCTTGATAAACGAATTTTTGTATTTAATTAATATGGGAGGTGCCACGCTCCTGCAGCTAGTACGCCCACTTTTTATCCTAAATAATCATATTGAAACTTAAGTGGCTCCGACAAAATTTGAGGACTCTAACTGTTATATTTTCTGAGATATAATATTCAAAGTTGTCCGTGCAAAAAAGGACTCTCATTGTACCATTGTACAAATACACATTAATTTTTATATACAGTATCGGCCACAACTAAGGCACCCCCTTATTGATGTTTTCTTTAAAGTAGCAGTTATTAAAAAGAAGGTAAATTTGAAAGATATTACACTTTTTGTTTATAGTTTTTGTAGGTCTTTCACTCTAACAAAAAAATTGTATGTTATATCTTAAAGAAAAAAATTAAAAACATATTCATATTATTCAAAATTTCATTGGTCAAAACATTAGCATTCCCTTAAAAATGATCAGATTTTTCGATTATTTCTTTAAAAAATTTTGGTTAGAAATTACATTTTAAATATAAAAATATCCTTTTTACTTTGTTGTAGTGCACAGTGGGGCAGAATGGAAATTTTTTGGAAATAAATCTGGCATTTCTAAACGGCTGATCCGATCGGGATAAAATTTGGCGTGAGCGTAGCCAAGGAGTATTCGAATTTAAGTTTTGAAGATGAACCCCGCAGATGCCCTAGGGACGGAGCTGTGGCGGCTCAAAGTAGGGTACCTACGACATGTAAAATTTTTAAACTCGTGCCATTTTTTTGTTTTTCGCCCAAATACAAATTTTTCTGAAAGCGCTCGACGAGATCTTGAAAAAACATGCTTGGACATACTACTTATCTCTTATAATATCTGAGTTATAGGCATTTAAAAATTTAGTGATACAAAATTTACCATACCTTGGTCCGCCTTTTTTTGAATACCGGACGTAATTTTGGACCAAATGGACTCAATTTTTTCTTGTTAGTTAGACAACAAAATTTCCAATAATATACAAAAAATTTCAGATCAATATCATTTACAGATCCAAAAATTTGAAAATGTTGCCACTGCGTCCTTCCGAATATGACCTATTTTTATCAAAACTTCAACTTTGGGCGACATGTTCCCAAAGCTCGGATCAGAAAACTGAAAGCAGTTTTGGAAACCTCAATATGTTTTCTTTTTACTCCAAAAGTATTTTCCCAGCCCTGAAAGAAATGTGGACCCTATGGGCAAAAATGTAAAAAATCCCATTTTTGGGATTTTCATTCCTATTTTTGGGAATTGCGGGATGCCCTTTGACCTTTTTAATTTTTTTTTTTTTTGCATTTTCTTATTTGAAACGACAAATTTAACAAGCGTTGAAGATTTCATTGAGTTTTGTTCATAAATAAAGATTTTGTCATATATTACATATTTGTTAAATTTCTAAAACTATGATTTATATCAAAATTTTAATAGGGTCGCAGATAGCTACAACAATTTAGTCCATATTTATCCCTTAATATCTTTTTTTAGTTAGATATGGAAATTCTCGGTCCTTTACAAAAAAATTCAAGCCAATATCTCAATTACATTCAAAAATATGTTCATTTAAACCTGTATCCTTTAATTTCATATTTTTCATATTTTAGTATTAAATATGACAGAACATGTTTAAATCTTATATTTACCTATTTTCTATTTGTTAGCTTATCCTTATAATTGAAAGGTCCTACTATGCTTAAATTTTCAGAAATTTATAACTATTTTTTTACCTCAATTTTTGACAGATCATTTCGTTCTGTTTCGTTTATGATCGTGTAGGTAAAAATATACAGGTAATGATAATTTCGAATAATAATAATAATTTCGAATTACAGGTTATAGTAATATAGTCCAAAATGTTAATAGGTAGACAGTTCGTAATTTTTACTTTGGAATACCTGTATCGGAAATGACATGAATTGGTATATAAGCATCATTAACAGCATCAAGAATTGTGTCAGACTTTTCAGAAGACCATCTAAGGAAAATTCATAACTGTGATGTTGTCTTAATGTGTAAGTGGGGATGTGACGGTTTATCAGCACTTCCAGAATACAAACAAGCTTGTGGAAGTCGGACATTTGCAGACTACAAAAGTGTATTTATGTCATCATTAGTGCCATTACGAATTCGTTCATATTCCCTTAATCCATCATCGTCAAGCATCGGAAATTCATTTGAAGATATATGTATCAATACAACTCCGGGTTCAAAAAATTTTTGTAGACCCATTGGATTTGAATATATAAAGGAGTCAAAGAAAACAACAAAAGATTTAGTGGAATATATAAAAGATGAAATAAATGCCCTGGAGCCCATTTGCATAAAAATAAAGGAATTCTCTATTAACGTATCATATCAGCTAAGCTTAACAATGATTGATGGAAAGGTCAGCAATGCCATAACAGAAACTTCTTCCTTCTGGAGATGTTCAATATGTAATGAGAAAAAGTCGCAATTCTCAAATATAAACAAAAGCAGAAGTATTAATGAAGAAGTCCTGTCTTTCGGAATTTCACCACTTCATGCCAGAATACGATTTTTGGATTACTTTTTACACATAGCATATGACCTCAAATATAGAAGTGTGCCAGAAAATCTTACTAAATCAACAAAAAATAATGAAGAATTGAAAGAACTGAGAGCTGCGGAAAAAGCAGAATCCAAGAAGAATTTAAAGTTCAGATGGGATTAAACATCGACAAACCACTTCCAAGTTGCGGTAGTACAAATGACGGTAATACGAGAAGGTTTTTTCGTGATTTTGAAATTACTTCAAAAATAACTGGAATCGACAAGGAGTTGCTTCGAAGAGTTAACGCTATTTTAATGGCACTGAATAGTAAACATAAAATTAATGGAAATCGATTTGGGGAATATACATCTGAAATTTCTAAATTACTTGTATCTCTGTATCCATGGAGGGAACTAACACCAACAGTACACAAAGTATTGTGTCATGGTCAAATAATAATTGAATCGAATATTCTTCCACTTGGAGAGTTAACAGAAGAAGCCCAGGAAGCGAGGAATCGAGATTTTAAGCATGTTCAACTTTTCAGCTCAAGAAAATGCTCCAGGCAATCACAGAATGAAGATATTTTTAATAGTTTACTTGTATCTTCTGATCTTGTTCTTTCAACTATGCGAAAAAGATGGATTTGTTATGAAACTCTATCATCTCAAAACGAGGAAGATTTAAAGGACTTATATTACCTTCTGGATATGTATACCGATATGACAGATTAATTTATAGAAAATAAGTAGTGTTAGGAATTAACTATATAAGTAGGTTGTAAGAATTAATTGTATTATGTTTAAGATAAACAGTTCAAATAAAAAAAGCTATTATACTAACAGATGATATTGTATTAAATTGTGTTTTATATTTCGGTGGGCGGGAAAGGTGGTTTGTGGGGTGATTTAGGTGTTGTTGTGCGTGGCTCATAATAAAATTATATTTTTTTATTGTATATACAATGTTATAGTCTTTAATAAAATAATTAACTAAATATTTTTTAAAAATTGTCCAAATATTTTATTCAACACAAGATGTATGTTCTGTCTGTCATACTTAATACTAAAATATGAAAAAGATGAAATTGAAGGACACAGGTTTAAATGAACATATTTTTGAATGTAATTGAGATATTGGCTTGAAATTTTTTGTAAAGGGTCGAGAAGTTCCATATCTAACTAAAAAAAGATATTAAGGGATAAATATGGACTAAATTGTTGTAGCTATCTGCGACCCTATTAAAATTTTGATATAAATCATAGTTTTAGAAATTTAACAAATATGTAATATATGACAAAATCTTTATTTATGAACAAAACTCAATGAAATCTTCAACGATTGTTAAATTTGTCATTTCAAATAAAAAAATTGAAAAGGGGAAAGGGCATCCCGCAATTCCCAAAAATAGGAATGAAAATCCCAAAAATGGGATTTTTACATTTTTGCCCATAAGGTCCACATTTCTTTCAGGGCTGGGAAAATACTTTTGGAGTAAATAGAAAACATATTGAGGTTTCCAAAATCAGAAAACTGAAAGCAGTTTCTGATCCCAGCTTTAGGATTTTAGAACATGTCGCCCAAAGTTGAAGTTTTGATAAAAAATAGGTCATATTCGGAAGGACGCAGTGGCAACATTTTCAAAAAATAGGACAAGTTTTTTACGCCAAAGCGTTCTGCGTAAAGATACCTTTTAGAAAACTATAAAATTGTTATATGTTCTTAAAGAAAATTTTATTTTATTAATAAAGGAGTCAAGACACATTTTGGACAAAAAAACGGCCAAGGTATGGTAAATTTTGTATCACTGAATTTTTAAATGCCTATAACTCGGATATCATAAGAGATAAGTAGTATGTCCAAGCATGTTTTTCAATATCTTTCAGAAAATATAAAAATCTTTGTATTTGGGTGAAAAACAAAAAAATGGCACGAGTTTAAAATTTTTACAGGTCGTAGGTACCCTACTTTGAGCCGCCACAGCTCCGTCCCTGGGGCATCTGCGGGGTTCATCTTCAAAACTCCTTGGCTACGCTCACGCCAAATTTTATCCCGATCGGATCAGCCGTTTAGAAATGCCAGATTTATTTCCAAAAAATTTCCATTCTGCCCCACCGTGCCCTTGTAAATGCATCTTCAAACTTCAGAGCCGTTGCGGCACCAGTTACCGTAGTCCTATTGACCTAATTTTTTGCACGACTTATTTTTATAACCCGTAAAACAATTTTAGGGGCGGGAACGGGCAAAATTCGAAACTTAGTTTTTTTGGAGCACTCTAGTGTGCAGTTTTCACTGACGGGTGTATTGTAATTGATGTTTCGTATTTGAAATTTTATTTAGAATAAATAAATTTTTCTCAATTTTCAGTACAAATTATTCAATGCTTATAATAATAATTTTACAAAACAATATTTTTCAGAAGTTAAAATATAAACAAAGTATTTTGTTTCTACACTCCTTCTCTTTGTTTATAAATTAAATAAGTCCTAAAAGTGTTCTTAACATTAATAATCGTGTTTTAGGAAGTGGTTTTGTTAAAATATCTGCTATCATACTTTCAGTAGGACAATACTTAATACTTATAAAATTATGAATACAATAATCTTTTACAAAATGATATTTTATATCAACATGTTTTGTTCTAGCATTAAATTTTTCATTCAAAACCATCTTAATGCAACTCTGATTATCTTCCATAATTGTTATAGGTGTATTTACATTTACATGCATTTTTTGAAGTAGTCCATGAATCCACTTTGCTTCTTCACAAGCTTCTGACAATGCAAGGAATTCTGCTTCAGCTGTAGATAGAGAAACATAGGTTTGTTTTTGGCATGACCAATTTATAACACCACCATTTAAATAAAATACGTAACCACTGTGGGATTTTCTATCAATTTTGTTTTCAGCCCAGTCTGCATCTACATAGCCGTATAATTCATTATTTTCTGTTGTACTACTTAATTTTAAAGATAAATCAGCTGAACCTTTAAGATATTTCATAACTCTTTTCACTTCATTCCAATCTTCTTTGGTAGGAGCTCGAGTTTTCTGAGCTAATATTACAATACTTGCAGTAATATCTGGTCTTGTATTTACTGATAAATATAAAAGTGTTCCAATAGCCTTTTGATATAGTTTATTATCCAAAAGTTAAATTCTGCAATTTTGTTAAGGTGAGATCGAAAAATTCTTAACACACGTTTTTCATTACATTTTTCAACCAAAGTATTATTTGATTTTTTTTTTGATCAAGTTACCTTTGAAAAACATGTCAGTTATTATGTGTAATGTCAATTATATTAATTTTTTTGTTAATCTGATTAAAATGAGTGACCAGAAAAAAGTGCGTACTGAAATTATTAAATATTTTCAACTCAACCCAACTTGGTCTTACAAAAAGTTGGCCAAGCATACAAAGGTCTGCCGTCAAACTGTTTCCAATGTTATTAAACAGTACCGGGAGAACTTGTCAGTTGATAGAAAACCTGGTTCAGGTAGAAGGAATGGTCCACATGATGTTTCTAAAGCCAAAAAATAGAACGCATTTTCAAAAGAGCTCCCAACACATCCGGTAGGAAAGCAGCTCGGTTAGCTCAGTGCTCGGACTATTTGGTACGAAAAGTTAAAGCTAATGCAGGTTTAAAAACATACAAGGCTCAAAAAGTTCCTGACAGGAACGCTGCTAAAAATTTAGAGGCCAAAAACAGAGCACGGAAATTGAAGTCAAGTTTTATAAAAAAATATTCTTGCTGCATAATGGATGACGAAACGTATGTTCTGGCAGATTTTTCGCAACTTCCAGGTCAAAAGTTTTATGTTGCTGATGCTCGAGGGAATGTTGAAGAAAAGTTTAGGACCCAAAAGCAGACAAAATTTCCCAGAAAGTTCTTGGTATGGCAAGCAATATGCAGTTGCGGCAAAAGAAGCCAATCATTTGTTACAACGGGCTCTATAAATACCGAAATTTACATCAAGGAATGTTTACAAAAAAGGCTGCTTCCATTCATAAGACTTCATAATGTGTCCACTTATTTTTGGCCTGACTTGGCATCCTGTCACTATGGTAAACAAGCCCTTGAGTGGTACAAGAACAATAATGTGGTATTTGTACCAAGAGAGGCAAATCCTCCAAACAGCCCGGAGCTAGGGCCAGTGGAGAGATATTGGGCTCTTGTTAAAAAAGAATTGAAGAGTACAAAAAAAGTGTCCAAAAGTGTGGTAGATTTTAAACGGAGATGGACTACATGTTCGAGCAAAGTGACAGAAAGCACTATAAAAACGTTAATGGAAGGGTTTCCGAAAAGGGTTCAAAATTTCATCACTAGTGATTAAAACTATAAAAATATTTTTTTTTGTAAATTGTAATAATAATTTGAATCAAATAAAAAAAAAATAAAGCTGTAAGTTTAGTGGTTTCTTTTTTATAAACATATATGTATGTTAAGAATTTTTCGATCTCACTCCTTATATGAAGGTATCAAGGGAATATCTGAAATTTTTGAGTCTTGAAGTCCAAATTCGTTTATAATTCTTTTAATATAATTTTCTTGACTAAATAAATAATGACCATCTTTATCTTTTGTAACTTCCATTCCGAGATAATGTTTAACTGGTCCTAAGTTAGTCATAGTGAATTTTGTACTTAACATGTTAAAAATCTCATCTATAAATTTTATTTCTTTACTTGCGACAATCATATCGTCAACATATACCAATAGATAATCAATATTTTCTTTAGATTTTCTTATATATAAACAGGGGTCCATTAAACTTAGCTTAAATTGAAATTCAATTAATGCTTTATGAATACATTGATTCCAGGAACGAGCAGCTTGTTTTAATCCGTATAAACTTTTTTTAAGTAAGCATACTTTGTTTGGAGTTTAATTTGACGTAAAACCTGGTGGCTGCTTCATATAAATCGTTTCCTGTAAGTCACCATTCAAGAATGCTGTCTTTACATCAAAATGATAAAGATTCATTTTCTCCTTTCCAGCAATTGAAAATAATATTCTTGTTGTTGTTTGCTTAACGACTGGAGCAAATACTGCGTCGTAATCAATTCCGAATTTCTGATTATATCCTTGAGCCACAAGTCTTGCTTTGAACCGTTCAACTTCTCCTTTTTCATTTAACTTTTTCTTAAACACCCATTTGCATCCAATTGCTTTCCGATCTGGAGGAAGATCAACAAGAACCCAAGTTTTGTTCTCCTTTATAGATTTAATCTCCTCCTGCATAGCACAAATCCACTTTGACTTCTCCCCCTTAATTGAAATGGCTTCATTGAAATTACTAGGATCAGGTTTTAAAACGGCAGAATTGATTTGGTATCGACTTGGAAGTACTCCTTTATTGGCTCTATTAGAAACACGTCTAACAACATCTGGACTTTGTATAGCATATTCAAATGTTTCTCCAGCACCAGACCATTCTGAATCAGAAACTTAATTATTTGAAATAAAATTGTCCACACTTACTATTGTACTTTCTGAAATTTCAGTTTCATCGAAACTATTACTCTCATCAGGATTTTCTTCAATTTGATTTTCAACAATTTCACTATCGGGAATGTCTATTATGTTTTCCGTTTCATCAATGTTTATAAAAGCTTCTTGGTTATCTTTATGACAATTCATAGGAAAGTAAACAACATTCTTATTTTCATCTGAAATTTCCTTATGTAAACTTTCATTACTAATTTCTTTATCAGATTCTATGAAAACAACATCACGAGATATCTGAACCTTATTTGTCTTATGGTCAAAAACTCTGAATCCCTTTGAGTTGAAATCATATCCAATAAAAACTTTTTGAATTGCTTTCAAATCGAGTTTCTTCCTTTTTTCTTTAGGAACTTGTACATAACATAAAGATCCAAATGTATGAAAATCCATTAATGATGGCTTCTTTCCATACACCATGGTGTTTTTGTTATACTTCTTGAAGGTAGACGATTTTGAATATAACACGCCATCATTAAAGCTTCGCCCCAAAAATTTTTGTTTAACTTTGAATCGATCAACATACACTTAAGCATTTCCACTAAAGTTCGATTCTTTCGTTCTGCGATTCCATTTTGTTGTGGACTATATGGAACTGTATATTGAATTTTAGTTCCTCATTCTAATAAGAATTTCTTTACATTTTCTCCAATATATTCGCCACCTCTATCTGATCTAATGGCTTTAGGATAATGGCCGACTTGATTCTTTACTAAATTCCAAAATTCAACTAATTTGTTGTATACTTCATCTTTAGTCTTCAAAAGGTATACTGTACAATACCTGCTGTAATCATCTATAAATGTTACGAAATATTTGTAACCACTACATGTTGCAGGAGATATAGCACCACAGACGTCAGAATGAATAAGTTCGAAACAATTTGCAGATCCAGAAGAGCTTTCCTTCGGAAATGGAATTCTAGCAAATTTCCCTTGTAAACAAATTTCACACGTTTCCTTATACTTATTGCATTCAGTTATCTTTATGTCTGCTAATTTATCTTTCAATAATCGTTTAAACCTTCTTCATTATGATGACCAATTATGAACAGAAAATACTTTTTCAGAAGTTGCATTAAGTGTGTACAAACCATCCTTAATATAAGCTTTACAAATAATTTTACAATTTTTCTTTAAAATACATTCATTCTTTATAAAACTTACATTATATCCTTTTTCAGTAATTTTTCTAACTGATAGTAAATTTGAATTGAATTCGGGGACGTAATAAACGTCATTTACAATTAAGGACGCTTCTCCAATCTTGATTTTGCATACTCCCTTACCTTTGGCTTGAGAACTGTTTCCATTTGCTACACAAATTGACTGATCTTTATCGTTATAATTTATTTCTGTAAATAATTCTTTATTACGGGCAATATGGCAACTTGCACCCGAATCTATAATCCACGAAGCTTGATTTCCAGGAACCATATTTGACATTAAAACGAATTCACACTCATCTTTTTGTTCTTCTACTATATTTACAGATTTCTTGTTTTTGCACCAGACTTTATATTTATGGCAATCTTTCTTGAGATGTCCGGATTTTTTACAAAAGAAACATAATTTACCTTCAAATTTCTTAATAGCTTTTGATTTTAATGCGGAAATATTAGATCCATCATCTCGATTTGTCTTTTTAGAGTATTCTTCCATTAATTTTCCTTTAACGGTTTCCATCGTCAAATCTTTATCAGGTCTTACCTCAAGAGCAGTGATTAAACCATCATAGCTTGTTGGTAAACTGCTAAGAATCATGGAGACTTGCCAATCTTCAGTAAAATTTTTATTTCCAATAGCCCGCAGTTTATCGAATAATTCCATCATAGAATTTATATGCACTTCCATATTCTCACCTTCGCCTAACCGCATGCTGCATATTTTTCACATTAGATGCACCTTTGAGCTTAATGTTACCCGCTCATGTTGTTGTTGCAGCTTATTCCAAGCATTTTTGGCAGAAGTTTCATTTCTAATATGGATGAGTTGCGAATCTTCAACACATAATCCTAAAATTGCAAATGTTTCCATATCCTTCTTTCTCCAAGCATATGTGTCCTGAACAGGCTCTTGAATCACGGACCACAGATCTTCCTTCACCAGATACATTTTAATCTTGAATTTCCAATTATAATAGTTGTCTTGATTCAGCTTTTCTATTCCATAGAATTTGTCACTCATCTAGATAATTTCTTTAATATTTCTTGATTCTTGATTACCTTTATTAATATCTTGAATGTAATCCTTTATGTTAAATCCTCTTTATTAAATTTCTTTAGTGAAACAACAAAGGCCCATAACCTATTGTAATTGATGTTTCGTATTTGAAATTTTATTTAGAATAAATATGAGTAGAAGTATTTTAAAATATTTTTTGAAAAATGTACTTTTTAAAAATTTTAAGTCCTTATAAAGGACACAGGATTACGAAATAAAAAAACTAAAAAAGCAGCTTTTATCTATTAAATTTATAGTTACAGGCGTATATCGTCTAGTTCGTGTCTAACGAATTTTTCTTATTTTGTCTGACAGCGTAATTGATTTAATACAAAAATTTCTATTTTTAGAGCATTACTTATTTTGTATATATACAAATTGTACTTTATTGAGTATGACACTTACCAATTTGTTTTTGATCCATCATCGAACGAAAATTCCAGAAAAACGGACGCGAACATATTTGGCAATTATTATTTTCAACCCATGGAGAAACTTCTTTTCGCATAGCATTCATTTCCCAAAATACAACAACATTGTCTTCACCAGAACTAATTAATTGCTGAGTATGGTTAGCGTAAGCCAATGATGATACTTTATTTCTAAGAAAGTAATAATATTATTTTTGGTTTCATTTAAAATATGTTCTTGCACTAACTTATGTCCTTGCAATTCATACGTTATACCCTTTTTTCCACCAACATCCCATACGATAACGGAATGATCGCAAGCACCACTAAAAAGTAATTGAGGTCCTTCAACCCACTTGAGACAACGAATACTTGCTGAAATAAAAAGTAATTATTATTATAAAATTGACAATAAAGTTGAAACACATTATGAAATTGATCCTGTAAAAACGTTATACCGTCGAAATTGGTTTTATAGAAATTTTAAACAATGAAGACAGAATTCTGTCAATATATGACTATAAATTTTAACATGCAAACATTTTGTTATACACATTTTTATACATAATAAATCTTATTTTTTTCAATAATATAGAATATATACATAAGACTTAATATTTGATTTTTTTTTAATTTTAATTTAATTTTTAATAAAAGGTCCTACCCCAGGAAAAACTAAAACTGCTTGTAAAGTATATCCTTACAAAAAAATGTTTTAAAAGATTAGAGGTGCGGAAGAATTACATTAAATTAAATAACTGGTTCCAAAGAACCAGTGTCAACTCCATAACACTTCCTTAAAACCAGTTCAGAACAAAAATCATTGGTCTCAACGCCAATCTAGAACGATTTCAGGCTAAAATCATTTTCGAGCATACATGGGAGTAGTTAATTATATCGATTAATTAATTGACGATTTCATTAGCATTATTTGAAAAAAAATATAATTATTTTTTTTTTCAATAGCATTATTTTGTCTAATGGTAATGGTTTTTAATGAAACGATTTCATTAGTAATTATATTATAAATTTTCATTACCATTATTCAATGGATTTTAAAAATGTTCGAACATTAGTTCGAATTTCGAAATTAATTTCAAATATCCGATCATTATAATGTATTGTCATTAGGTGAAATCATATATGGCAAATTTCAGCACATTCGGATTAGGAAAACTAAAGATTTTTTTCTTTGGGTTTTATGACACAGAGATTAATTTAAAAACATAAAAAAAATCGAAAATAACTTCTAAATTTCGAACTTAATTTCGAATATTCGAACATATTATTGTATTATCATCATATGTACTTATGACTCCAAAATTTCAGCCAATTTGGGCTACGGGAACTGGTTTTAAAAGCTTTCAAACCTCGAATCTTCGCAAAATTTTCCTTAATATATTTTTCGACAATTATAAATACTAATTAAATTCGTTTTTGAAAATTCATTATCAATTTCATTGCCATTATCAAAAAAAGTTATAATGAAAAAATATTTTTCATTAAAATTTTTTCTATAAAAGGTAATGAAATTTTAAGGCTTAATGAAAAATTCCCATGTATGTTTTCGAGAACTAGTTGTAGAACGAATAAAATTGTTCCTGGGGTATTCAATTATTCGAGTTTTTGTCTTATTTGGTTTATTTGACAAATAATTATTTAAAGTTTATGTTAGCCGATTAAAAATATGATAATTCAAAATTATTCGTTTAATTGAATAAATCGAGGGACTATATTCAATAGTCTCTATATGTCATTTTCATGAAAATAAGATTTTGATGGCAAAATATCCAGAAAACTATCCCGCACTAGTGACATAAATATAGAAAAAAAACATATTTTTTGGCAATTTTATAGCAATTTTAAAATTTTTCTATCTTAAAAAAAGAAAAATTCTGAATGCAAAACTCTCTATCTTATCCAAAAATTGCTTCAAACGCTATTATTTTGGATAATTTTTTGTTGCAAAATAAGTGTTTTTACTAAATTGGACATGCTGAACACAAATCCGCAAAAATATTTGATATCGGTTTAATATTTTTGAAATATAGCGCATTATAATACAAATTTGATTAATTTTATTGCCGTGTTTAACCATATAACATTGATTTTGGCACAAAACTTCATAATCTGTTGCTATTTCAACAATTTGGTTCATATTGCTCCTTTAAATTGCATAAAATATAATATTTATTGATATTAAATCAAATAAATAATTTATATTCCTATGAAAAACTATCTATCTAAAGGTTGTAAGAAAATTTTCATAGAAAAAAGCTCTATCTGATATAAATTTGTGATTAATTTTTCAAATAATGCAAAATTTTAAATTCTTTTTTTATAACGATTTAGAATATGGTCGTAAAAATATATTGTAGAAGAAAAAACTCAAAAATCTTCACGAACTAGAAAAATAAAGTTTTTTTGCTCTCCTGAAAACATGTGTTATTTTAGATAGATAATTGAATTGTTAAGTTATCAGAAGAAAACTTCATCTGTTAATTGGTGGAAAATACTCAGTCTATTCGTTTTATCGAATCGGAAGCGATAAATCATTAAAAATTCATCGATTAACCCATTGACTATTATTCGTTCGAATACCTTATTACAGGGGTCGACAAACTTTTGAGTCGAAAGAGCCAAAATTTACAGTTTACAAAACATGGGTTTAAAAAGAGCCACAAAACAAATTAAAAATACTTTATGAATTGATTTTAAAAACAAATTTGTTTTAATTATCTACAATACAATTCTGCAAGGAATCTTTCTCATAGATTTTTGCCAACAAATACATTTTTAATTATTGAATGCGTTTTTTAACACTTGTTATATAAAGATAAAAGTTTATTAGAGTTGGGCGACAGTGATATCATTTAAAATTTTTGCACAAGTTTTTTATGCAAACAGAAATTATACTGTGATGTCTTGCGGACATCGAACCATAATTGACCAACCCCAATATAAGGTCCCTTTCAAAAAATGACTTTAACGATCATAATTGACAATAGTAGCAGTATAGCGATGAAATTCGACATAAACAAGTTCCATATGAACAAAAATCTATCTTTCAAATTTGATTTTAGCACTCATAACTGGTTTTATAATAGCAGTATTATGAAGAAATTCAACACAAACAGGAACAAAAATCTACATCCTTTGCTATTGCGATCCTTGTCTTGCACATTAAAATTACACGTGCAAATATTTGTAAATTGCACATTAAATAAATATATCAAGTTACATAATATAGTACCGCTAAATAATACTTGTAATTGGAGTCAAAAATAATTTTTATTATCCCGAAATTTATATTAAATATGTCATCTATTTGCGGTGTTTGTAATATTGATGTTGGTACCGGTCGTAAACGAAGTCTCTTATGTAGGACATGCAATACATGGTTCCATGTTGACTGTGAAGGAGTCTCTAAGGATGTTTTTTCTACATTAGACAAAAACCGAAACCTACTATACACATGCAAAGAATGCACAGAAAATCCACCTGATCCTGATAATGATAATCTTTTCAAAGAAGAAATTCGCAAAGAATTTGCTGCTTTTAAAAAATCACTTAGATTACATGAAATTGATATGAAAAAAGATCAAGCAGAAATCAATATGAAGTTTGAGACAGTGGTTAGTGAAATACGGAAGGAAATTTCAACTAGGATGGATGAAATCAAAGATGAAGTTAAAGATTGCAAACAACTTGTAAATTTGAACGATAAAATGATGAGAAAAAAGTTCAATGAGTTGGAGTTACAAAACCATGTATTTCAGTCACGATTAAACAGGTCGGACATTATAATAACTGGCCTTTCAAATGATCTTCAAAATCTTACTGAAACTGTTAAATCTCTATGCTCGTATTTGAAAGTGGATATAATGCCTGATGATATCTTAAATGTTGTTTATATAAGAAAAAGGAATGCTGTTCTTGTAAAGTTTGGCAGAATTTCTACACGCGATAAAATAATGTCCCAATACTTCCAAGAAAAATCATTAAATCGTTCTCATGTCGAAGGAGGAAATATCTGTACCAGAGTCTATTTAAACGACAATTACTCTTCTTTGGCGCAAAAATTTCTAAGGATTTGCTGGAAGCTTGCAAAAGACAACAGAATAACTCACTATAGTATAATTAATCGTGAATTACTGAAAGCTAAATTAACAATGCCAAATGGTGATATCAGGACTGTGACATTTAATGAATGCATAGAATTTTTTAAAGTAGAGATTTAAATATTATATTTTATTTTAATACAATATTAAACTTTTTTTATTATATTTTTTTCTCTCTTTTCCTCTTTTTTATATTAAGAAATCAAATTTTGTTTGTGCCATTTAATTACTTTATTTTTGTTTTTTTGCTATAAATTACCTCTTTTCTCCATTAACAATGGAAACCCTGCTTTGAGTTAGTTCTAACTATAGCCCTTATATTTCAAAATTTATTAATTAAATCCTGTAGGACCACTAACTTGTATTTTTTTTTTAACTCATTAATTTTTAAATTTATAACTATAGTTGGAGCTATTTTTGGGTTGGGCCGTCATTGTTAATGGAGGTTATATACATATATTTTTGTCAATTTTTTATTTTTCAATAATTGGATAGTTTTTTGAAAATTGAATTTTTTTTTTATATTTCTCATTTCTTCATTTTCCCAATAATTTTTTAAAATGTTTGACTGCTTTATACATAATTTGTTCCCCTTTAACCCCAAATATTATATACACCTTGATGTCCCATAACCTTGGTCCTATTGCCAGAGATTTATCACATTTGAAATCTAGTCTTTCTGTTTTTCCTGGAAATTTAAATATTGGTCACGTAAATGCGCAAAGTTTAAATCCATCAGTCTCCAGTACTAAAATGGAAGAATTCAAAAGTATTTTCCAACACTCCTGTCTTGATATAATAGGAATATCTGAATCTTGGTTTAAATCTGACATCCTATCTTCAACCTTGACTGTTCCAGGTTATAATCTCGTCCGTAATGATCGTCCTAATGAATTCCGTGCTGGAGGTGTCTGCTTGTATGTTTCAACAAAATTACGTTATAGAATTTTATTTCGTAGTGAAAGTTTCAGAGTCTGCGAGTCATTATTTATTGAAGTTTTTACTAATGGTGTCTCAGCTGTAGTTGGGGTGGTGTATTTGCCTACTGGAAATATTGGTGTATTCGAGGAGTTGCATGGGGATTTATTTGATCGGTTTTAATACGATTACCATGGGTGATTTCAACTGTAATCTTTTCGATATTTCGATGTCGTCGAGAATTCGTTCTGTATGTTACAGATCCGGTCTTGAATGTGTACATAATTGTTTACCTACACATTTATGTATACGTAATAATAGTACTTCTTTAATTGATTTTTTTATGCTCAGCCAGCCACAATTAGTATCTCATAAAGGACAGATGATTTTCCCCTTTTTTTCCTCACACCACAGTCTTATATTCATTTCTCTAACATGCTCAACTAGCACAGAAAGGAATAGAATTGAATTCAAACAGTATAAACGTATAAATTATGAGGTTCTAAGTCAATATGTGGAACAATTCGACATAACACCAATATTTAATACAAACGATGTTGATTTACAACTCTCTACGTTAAATAGTTTGGTAAATGGTTTACACAGTTTAGTTCCAAATTTTAGCAGTAGACATAAATCTGTTGATATTGGATGGATGAGGTCCACCGAAATTTTTCAATGCTAGATCATTACGTGATACGGCATATAGAACTTTCCTAATGCATCCAAATGAGCAAAATTGGAAAAATTTTTGTAAACTTCGCAATAAAACTAAATCTATTATTCGAAGAATACGTAGAAATTATGGCAGGAATTTGTTTACTAATGTAGATAATAGGCAAATATGGAGTAATCTACGTAAACTAGGTTGTATTGGTTGTGAAAGTCCTGAACTTAATGAGGTAGATTTAGAATCCATTGCAACTGGATTTTTGGACAACCTTTGCCCAAATAATATGGGAAATTATGACTTTCAAAACTTTATTGATGGCACTAATTGTTTTCATTTTAGTTCAGTTTCAGAATATGATGTTTTTCTTGCGATTAGCACGATCAAGTCTAATGCTACTGGCTATGATGGCATTCCAATTAAATTTTTAAAAATTATATTCCCGTTGATTTCGAGGCTACTCCATCATATTATAAATAATATCTTCATGGTTTCCAAGTTTCCAGTTGCATGGAAACTAGGTCGAATAGTTCCCATTGCTAAGAAAGGTAACTTCAATATTAGCAATTTACGACCAATATGCATCTTACCTGCAATGTCAAAAATTGTTGAAAACCTCATGAAAGCTCAAATTTTATCTCATTGTGAACGTTTCTCGCTTTTTCGACCCAATCAATATGCCTTTCGACGTTATCATAACACATCTTCTTTACTAATTTCCCTTACGGATTTCATTAGAAAACGACTAAACAAACGTAAAAATAGCGTTTTACTCTCACTCGACCTTTCTAAAGCGTTTGATCGTGTAAATTATAATATTCTTATTAAAAAACTGCATCAAAAATTTAATTTTTCCAAATCTGCATGTAAATTAATATATTCATATTTAAGTGATCGTTCTCAATATGTATCTTACGGTGGATTAAGTTCTAGTGTTGGAGCCGTTACCTCAGGTGTCCCACAAGGGTCCGTATTGGGTCCCATACTCTTTCTTGCTTATTTAAATGATTGTATCCCTATCATGGAGAACAATTTTTGTAAACCGTATGTTTTTGCCGATGATATTTTTCTAATTTATAATTATGATTATAGCAATAATACTATGTGTGATATTCAGTTAAATAATCATATTGCGGCTATTCTTAATTGGATGCACCTAAATTATTTGAAAATAAACCCATCCAAAACTAGGGCAATGTATTTTCATTTACCAACCCAAAATTTTACTTACCCGAGAATTTTCATTGAAAACCAATCAATTAACTTTGTTGAGTCATTAAATTGTCTTGGCATTACTATTGATTCTAATTTAAATTTTGAAAATCACATTAATTCTCTATCCAATCAAATTTCTTACATTTTGAGAAGATTATATGCATTAAGATCTTATATTCCTAGATATATTAGACTTCGCTTGGCTCATGCTTTACTATTGTCAAAAGTTAATTATTGTTTGGAAGTTTATTCCGGGTCTTTATCCACTAATTTGGACTATCTTGAGAGAGTCGTCAGGAAGATTATTCGTTACATTTTCAATGTTCGCATACATGATCATGATCGAGTGTCCGAACTGATACCTGACCTTTTAGGCTGTAGTTTTCATAATTACTTACGTTTGCGTCTGTTACTACATTTTTATAGAATTATGAAATCAAGACAGCCTCATTTTCTCGTTGATGAGTTTATTTTTAATCAATCCACCCGTAGTATACAAATTGAGATACCACGAATTTATCTTTCGATTTTTGAACGCTCATATAAAATTCGGATTTGTCGTATTTGGAATTGTTTGCCTAGTTCTCTTAGATTATTTTCATATTCCTTCCTCAAATATAGAAAAATACTTTTAGACTGGCTTTCTGAAAATAATGAATTCTAAGGTGTTGATTGATCTTTGGTAAAATTTAGGACATATAAATTTGTTTTTTTTTTATTGATATTTGCGTGGTTGGGGGACCATTTTATGTATAAATGTAGTTCTTATACATTTTATATTTTTAATTTAAAGTATTTTTAAGTTTATATAATTATAATAATTTTGTATTAACATGGATATTAAACTAACAATACATGTATAATTGGCCTTATAGGCTTCCTATGTATTGATTGATGAAATAAATAAATAAATAAATAAAAATAAATCACTTTACCAAATTTATTGACGATCGATATTAGATCACCATTAGAATATGACCCTATCGCTCTTAAGTGACTTAATAATAGCAATGAGCGACGAAATTCGACACAGAAAATGACTCATAACTTCAGAAAATGACTCATAACTGATATAATAATACCATTGTTGACCATGGTTGGTTGTTCAGGCTACAATAGATGCACACGTGGGCCTTTTTGGTCCCTTTGTGATACCTGTACATATTTTAAAGAAAGGAGGAAGAGGACATAGAAAGTTATGGTAAGAAAGGTAGTGGCGAGAAATTAAGGGGGTATTAATAGTAATAGAGGACACTGAAAGGCTGAGATAAGATAGTCAGAGAGAGAGATTAAGTACTTAAACGGAAAAGAGTCTCGAACTCGAAAAAGCTACTGATCAGTGCTATTTGAGTTTGTGTCGTCAAACCAACTGCAATGTTCTCCAATTAAGTAGCACGAATAGGGATTTCGTCGAAGTCGATCCCAGCGGTCCAGTTATCAGGATTGACATTTTCTTGTCAAGGATTTTACAATTTGCGTTTATATTTTGTGCTTTCCACCAAAAGGTAGCTCCATAGAACAGAATTAGCCTGATGACTGCTTCAAAGATCCATTTTACTAATTTGGGTTTTAACCTCCATTTTGCTCCTATAGCTGTTTTGCAAATGTACATTGCCATTATGGCTTTTGCTATGATGTTGGGTTTCCAAGATAATTTGTTATCAAGAATAACCCCTAAATATTTAGCGCTGTCCGACAGTGGTAGTTTAACTCCGTTCAGACGAGGCAGTGTAAAAGAGTCAATCTTATACTTCATAGTAAATGTATAAGTTCGGTTTTGCTCGGATTCACACCCAGACCACTATCGATACTCCATCGACTTAGTATTCTGAGTGCAACTTCCAGCCTCTGTGATATTGTATTCAAGTAGATTCCTGATACTGCTACAGCAACGTCATCTGCATAAGCAACAGTTTTGTATCTCATGGAATCCAGTGTCTTGAGTAAATAGTGTCGCCAGTAACTATTGTAGAAAGAACACCTCCTTGTGGAGTGCCTCTGTTCACCTTTCTGTGGATCGTTACTGTGCCCATATTGGAGCTATCTATGTGACCAACTAGAGAATGCAGTGCAGTCTCAACCGATTTTTCTTTGGTGTATGCGTGTCGAGAAGGCCATAAGAGAAACGTATTCAGTGACGTTCTGATATGAACGTCAATAATTCTTTCTAAGGAAGATAGACTAATCGGTCTATAGTCTTTCGCTTTGATGTGGGTGACTTTCCCACTTTTAGGAATGAACGTTACTTTGCACCTAGTCCATTGATCAGGTATGTAGGACCAGCTGAGGTAGGCTTGAAATATGGTTCGTAGACAGGGTGTGACTAGATTTATGTTGTGTTGTAGATAAGCAGGTGTGATACCATCCGGGTCTGGGGATTTTTATGGGTCAAAAGTATTAATTGCTCATTTAATAGCATCCTCGTCGAACTTAAAACCGGTGGGATGCTGATGAGAAGTGCCTGATCATGCCGTTGAATTGTTCAGAGGCAAGTTACCAGGGAAGTGAGTGTTCATCAATTATGTTAGTGATTCATGTACGATCGTTGTCCAACTACCGTCAGGCTTTTGAATGAAGCTTTGGACGGTCTGTGATTTTGTTAGGATTTTGCGCAGGCGACTGGTCTCAGAGGAGTTTTCAACATTACTGCAGAAATTCATTCAAGGCCTGCTTTTGGCGTTCCTAACCTGATTTTTGAACCTATTCAAAGAGGACTTGTATAAAGACCATTCTCCTAATCTTTTGGCCTGATTAAATAGTTTGCGGCATTCTTTGCGGGTCTTCGCTATTTCGGGGGACAACCAGGGTGGTTTTCCTTTCTTCCTTGGTATGGAGGGTTTGCAGATGACCTTAGTTTCTTCCTGGAAAGAGCAGGTAAGTTTATTTACCGCATTTTCTATATCTACTGTGTTACGTAGGATCCGGCTTTGTTCGGTCCAGTTTGTTTTCCTTCTATTTATAAAGGGTAGATTCTTCTCCTTAGTTAACTCTAATGAGACTCTAATGACAATACCCCCATATAAATTCCTCTTAAGGAAATGACTTAAAAGCTCAAAATAGGCTTATTAATACAAGTATAGTGGTGAAATTAGTCATAACCAAGTTTTTAAGAACACATATATTTGTACCAAATTTAATAAGGATGGATTCGAAATTTATCCTACACTACATATAGAGTCCTCTTTTGAAAACGAAGTTACGACATGCAATAGGATAAAATAACAGTATGATGATGAAAATCAACACAAAAAAGATTTATAGGATCCAAAATCTCATTACCAAATTTTGTATGGATGGGTCCATAATACGCTTTATGTTACCTTAGAGATTTTGCTTAGCATTAATCTTATGTGTGTCAAATTTCGTCTGTAAATTGATATATTTAAGCCAGTAATGAGCATTATAGTCTTTTGCAGAAGGGGACTTTATATGGGGGAAGGGTCATTTATGGGCCGATCCAAAAAATAGTACAGAGGTTTTGGCTCGTAAGAAAGTTACGTGTGTCGCATTTCATCGCTTCAGTCATATTTTTAAGACATTAATGAGCCTTAAAGCCATTTCCTGAAGTGAACCCAATAAGGGAAGTAGGGTCAGTTATGGCCCTATCCACATAAATGTTAGTAAAGTGACTTTGGCCCGCGAGGAACTTAATTTTATAAAATTTTATTGCTATATTCGTATACTTTAGCCATTAATGAGTGTTAAAGTAATTTTCAGAATGGGTAGGGTTATTTATGGGCCGATCCTTAAAAAATGATTAGTTTTGGTTCGTAACAAACTTACTTATACCGATTTTCATCGCTATACTCGAATTTCTAGGCCAGTAATGAGTGTAAAAGTCATTTTCTGAAGGAGACCTTTTATACGGGGATGGATGATTTATGGGACGACCCTTAAAAAAATTGGTAGAGAGGTTTTGGTTCGTAAGTCTTTTACTTATACCAAATTTTATTGATACACTCGCATTTTTGGGCCAGTAATGAGTGCAAAAGTCATTTTCTGAAGGGGACCTTATATAGGGGTATGGTCATTTATGGGCTGATCCTAAAAAAATTGGTGGAGAGGTTTTGGTTCGTAAGAAACTAATTTATACAAAATTTCATCGATATACTCGCATTTTTGGGTTTTAAATTTTTTTTGAAGGGGACCTTATATGGGGGTAGGGTCAATTATAGACGGATCCTCAAAAAAATTTGTAGAAAGATTTTAGCTCATATGGAACTCATATGTCGAATTTCATCGCTATACTCCTACTTCTAAAGCAGTTATGCCTGTTAAAGCTGTTTTCAGGAGGTCAACTTGTATGGGGGCTATCCGAAAAAGTGGACCGATATGACCCATTTTTAATACCAAACAAACCTTAGCAATAGGGAATATTTATGCAAAATTTCAACTGTCTAGCTCCTCTCGTGTGGTCCCTATCGTGATTTCAACAGACAGACGGACAAAAGGACGGACATGGCTAAATCGTCTTAGAGTTTAATAAGGACCCGGAATATATATACATTTATGGGTCACTAATATTTCGATGTGTTACAAACGGAATGAAAAAATCAATATACCCCCATCTTTTTTGATGGTGGGTATAAAAATAATATTTCTTCGTGTACAAAGGATTTCAACAATACTTTATATATCCGAACCGGAATTGTACTTTGTTGAGATATTTTTTTCGATGTATGTGGACCAACATTTTTCTCAAAATAATTTTTGCAAGAAAAAAATTTGAATTGTGAAACCGCACTAATTCAAATTTGCATAAAATACATGTAAATACGCATAAAATGAGGTTTGAGTGTACAGTGTCTCTCATAAGTATTCGAATTTAAGTATTATATGGAAAGAAACCAAATTTAATATTTTTTGTGTGCAAAATAAATAAATAAATACATTTGTTATATTATCTAGGCAGTCCTTAGGTTTCATATCTCAATTTTTATAACTTAAAAAATCTTCATTTACTTAATTAAGCTTTTCTTAAAGAAAGTCCATGAAATTACCTCACAAAAGTATTCGAATTTTTCCTGTATTTCATATTTCATCGTATTATACGAAACATAAAATTAGAATCAAATGTATTTTTTTGCATAAAATTGTTTAAGGGTTACTATCAACCGAAGGGATATATTTTTGACCATTTGGGCCACAATTTTGGGGCGATTTTACCATATTTATAAGTAATATCATTAAAATGGCGGATTTTGACCACATTTTCATTTATTTTTCCCTTTTTCCAGAGATAAATCCAAAATTTAATATTGAGATTTATTAGACTCCTTGAAGTATCTAAAAGTAATATATTTTGTTGTAGGGATCTGTACTTAAACGTTCCACGATGTATTTTTAGGGATCGTTCTTCTGTTTCTAATTGAATTATCTGGATCTTAAGCACCTTTTCGTTGCACTAGGATTGATATTTTTTATTTATTTATTTATTTAAGATTCATTTTTACAATCGAGCCTATTGGTTAAGCCATATATAATTGCTTAGACTAACAATTAATATTAATTTTAATTATAGAAATTCTAGAAAGATGGGAACAAAGAGATTAAAGATAGTATGGAAAGAATAGAATACAGGGAAAGAATTTATAATTTATAATAAAATGGAATAGAGAGTTCCTTGAACTTATACACCAGAGACTTCAATTAGGCGATTTAGGATGATCTTTTTAAATTTAGATACAGAGTATGAAAATATCTTGAGTCTAGATGGAAGTTGGTTGGTTCTTTCGTAAGAAGAACATGTTATTCTTGGAAGAATTATCTGTGTATTTCTGGAACTGTGAGAAAAGTTAAATAATTTATATAAATTCAGTGGTTTTCTATATTTAATAATCTTATAAAACAATGTTAACGATCTTATTTTAGCATAATCTGGAAAACTGCAACCGAGAAATCTATTTTCATAAAATGAAGTGTGATCGTGAACATGTAATTTATAAACATATCTTATTATTCGGCGAGTTACTCTTCTCAATTTTAAGTGTTCGCCTATCGAACATCCTTCAATAACTTCTAAACAGTACAAGATATAAAAATATTTTCCGGCAAAGTTATACACACACATATATATTTTCAATTTCCACGACATTGTAGCGGATTACAACTCCAAAACATGCCTTAACAAAACGTCATCCTCTACAGTAGATTTAAGTTTTTACTACTTATAACTTTCACGCTTATGTTGCCCATAACAATAACACTGGAAGTCTAAAATTTTTGGGTTTATTTTTATCATATCATATTTTGGAGTTAGACCATAATGATATGGAAATATTCAGCCAGTAATCCAATGGTTATAAAGAGAATGATTCTACTATATTGGATGGCGTTTCTTCGAGGCATGTTTTGGAGTTGTATACTTCTACAATATATTGAAAACTTAAAATGTATAAAAGCTGATATCTAAAAGAATACATACCAGACAACTTTCCCCGAAAATGTTTTACCCTAGTATTATAAAAAGGGACTAAGGTTCCAATAAGTTGAATTAGCTACAGAAGAATGATCCCATTAATATATCTTGGAACTTTTAAATTCAGGTTCTTGTAATAAAAAATATTATTTTTAGATACGCCAAGGGGTCTTTTAAGTCCCAATATCGAATTTTTGTTTTATCTCTGGAAAAAATTGCAAATATTGCCAAAAATCGCCATTTTAATGATATTACATAAAAAGATGGTACTATCCCCCAAAATTGTGGCCCAAATGGGCCAAAAATATATCCCTTCGGTTGAAAGTAATCCCTTAAACAATTTTAAGCATAAAAACCATTTGATTCCAATTTTATGTTTCGTATAATATGATGAAATGTAAAATACAGGAAAAATTCGAATACTTTTGTGAGGTAATTTTATGGACTTCTTTTAAAAAAAGCTTAATTAATTTATGTAAATGTAAATTTTTGAAATTCTAAAAAGTGTGATATGAAATCTAAGGACTGTCTAGATAATATAACAAATTTATTTATTTCGCACGCAAAAATTTATTAAATTTGGTTTCTTTTCATAGTATACCTAAATTCGAATACTTATGAGAGACACTGTATATGTATGTAAACGACGTTGTCGATGTTATTCAAACAAGTAATTGTAAGCCATTTTTTTGCAGATAATGTTTTTCTTTTTTTTAAATTACAAAAATAATCAAAATACTCACAACTCAATCAGAAATTTATTAAATATACAAAAATGCTATAAAGAAGTGAAAAATTTAAATGCGAAAATATGACAGTTTCATCCATTAAAATAAGAACTGTTTCAATATTCTATACAAATTTTCAACAATTTGCCAGAAACATATTTCTAAAAGATAATATGGAGTTTGAAAATCTCCGGTCTTTTTAAGAAATTATTGTATTCCACAATCTAGTGACACTGACGCAAAGCGGTCGACTCATGATCAGTGATGAGTGTCTAGGACATGTTAAAACAAGAGTTCTACTGTATGTACCATATTTACTCATTAAATAAAAAAATAAAAAAACAAGATTTGTCTTAGGTCGATAATTGCTCAAATTTACATTTTAATATGGTTTTTCGATGTTGCGATACAATTTCCTTTATGTGCGGAACAAAAATGTAACGGACCACCCTGTCTGTTAAGGCATTTAATTGATATATTTAAATTCCTCTTCTCTCCGATGTACATGAGTATATTTCCATTCCATAGAGAAACAATGGCAAACATGTTGACATTGTTACTCTATATTATACATGGGAATTTTTCATTAAGCATTAAAATTTCATTACCATTTATATAAAAAATTGTAATGAAAAATATTTTAAGTACTATTTAATGAAAATTATATTTTTTTTTATTATAACTTTTTTTGATAATGGTAATGAATTTGACAATGAATTTTCAAAAACGAATTTAATTAGTATTTATAATTGTCGAAAAATATATTAAGGAAAATTTTTCGAAGATTCTAGGTTTGTTCCCGTAGCCCAAATTGGCTGAAATTTTGCAGTCATAAGTACATCTGATGACAATACAATAATATGTTCGAATATTCGAAATAAAGTTCGAGATTTCGAAGTTATTTTCGATTTTTTTATGTTTTTAAATTAATCTCTGTGTCATAAAACCTAAAAAAAATTCGAAAATTCGAACTCGTGTTCGAAAAATGTTTAAAGCTTTAAAACTAGTTTTTCTAATCCGAATGTGCTGAAATTTGCCATTAATTTCAAAATTCGAACTAATGTTCGAATATTTTTAAAATCCATTGAATAATGGTAATGAAAATTTATTTTTAAATAATTACTAATGAAATCGTTTCATTAAAAACTATTACCATTAGACAAAATAATGCTAATGAAAAAATATTATATTTTTTTTCAATTTAATGCTAATGAAATCGTCAATTAATTGAAAGTAATATGAAACACAATATATTCATCGTAGGGTACAAGAAACTCGAAAGGCTTCGAGTCGGCGCTGAGTCGCCGCCGAACTATACTTAGGTACTTGAGCCGCCGCCGGAACATTCGGCTTAAATCGAATTTTTTAATTTGACTGTAAGGTTAATTATTTTTGATTGTGTAACAAAATGAATTATTATTGACCAAATTATATTTTAAAAACGTACACGATTTTTACATATGTATGTATATATATGTCGTTATTATATTTTTTAATAGATGTGAATGTGCAATAAGTTGTTTCGGAACTATTTTGCTTACATTTTTTTATATTAATTATATTTTGCAAAAAAAAAAAATTATTTAAAAAATATGTAAATGTATGTCTTCTTAATTTAAACATTCTCTTGTATGGCTATGGCCTCCGGAAGGTTAGTGGTTAGTGTTCTAGTCTGGTAGATCGGAGGCGGTGGTTTCGATTCCCACTAAGGTTATGATGTTTGGCACTACACACCGTTTCTTTTCTAATTTAAAAGTATTTGAGGGTGGTTTTAGACTTAAAACTTTCTTTCAAATATCGGAATATTTATCGTACTAATCTGTTTTATCGTGCGATGCTGCTGCCTCAGATACTTTACTGTTTTGAAGTGGTTTCTAGAACTATCGGATTGCGTTTTGCTAGATTGAAGCGCTTAAAGAACTCAATTGTTAGATTTGCTTATAATATTCGACGCAGAGAACATGTTTAAGATTCAATGAAACAATTTCTTGGCTGTTCCTTTAGTGAATTTGTAAAGTTTCGTAATTTGCTATATGTAATGCATTTATTTTGTTTTTTTCGTAATAGATATCCAAACTTTGTTCCCCCTAGGTTATCTTGAGATTCTTATTTTTTGCTCTTTCACGGCTGTGGAGCCCATTTTAGATTTAATATTTTTTATAACAAGAAATTTATTGTATGTCGAAGTCGTCGAAGTGTCGACCACATTAAATTTTTGACACCTTCGATCAAGTTAAAATTTAGACCATTTATTCTACAGTTAAATACGGTTTATATGACGTATTAAATTAAAATGTCATAAATTTGATTCTCTACAAATTTTGTTATGACTTCTAAACCCGTAATATACATAAGAAAGGAGATATTTCTAAAAAAATTATTATTTTGACGTTTGACCTCTAATATTTCATCTAATTAAGACATAATTTCAGATAAAATTATCCATAATATTTCTAACATCAAGAGTATGGTCTGTAGTAATTTTTACATTATTCGGCTTTAAAACCTTAATTTGAGTGGACTAAAAATGTATAAAAAGCACACATTTCCTATGCAATTTTTAAATGTAGCTAAATAAAAACGTCCATAACTTCTGATCCCATTAAGATCACAATTTGAAATTTTTACACCGTAATAATAGTTCTATTGCCTATTTCTTGTAAAAATATTAAGAAAAACAAAATACCATTTTTCAGGATATTCAAGGATAAAAGACATTTTTCGGTTTATGGTCCTTGAGTCAGGACCTAAAAAATATTTTATGAAATTTCGATAATGAGTAATCGGAGTCCTGTCGAAAGAGTGGTTTCTAGAACTATCGGATTTGAGTGGACTAAAAATGTATAAAATGCGCACATTTCCTATTTGTTATAATTGGATAACGGGTTCCAAAGTAATTAAGTCGTCAACATTACTAATTTTCTACAAAAATACGCGAGATGCCCAACTTTAGGAGCCCATAATATATGAACCGTATAAGTTATGGATGAATTTATACGTCGTACAAACCGTATTTAAGAGCAGAATATATGTACCGAGTTTAAGAAAAATCGAAGATGTTAAAATTTTAAAACTGCCTTTTTTGGTCGATAAATTTTTAATACTATTTTGGTCAAATTGGCTTTTTTATTACTGAATGAATAAATAAATGGTCAAAGTAAAAGTTATTGTGCTAAAATAAATATAATCATGGGTAAATATTTTCTAATTTCTTGAAAATTCGAAATTAAGGGCTTAACTACGTAGATGTTGTACTTAATGCTTATAAATGCAATTACTAAGTCAACTTTAGTATAAAAGCGTATTGTGAAGAACTGTTAATATAGGCCTTAAATTGACTCTAGTACTATTTATTTAAAATTTTGTTTTATAAAATAAAATATTTTTTAATAAATTTAAAACAGTCTTTAAGGGCCTAATTAATAATGAGTAAACTACTAACTGTCGATCTATCTTTCCCTCATTGCAATTTACACATAAAAATGTTAGCAGCAATATACTTTGCATTTTTTATTATAAGGCCTTTTTATGGACTTGTATCTTACCAGTATGCCCTTTTAATGTTGAACACAACTGAGTCCCTTGGATATCACAGCGAAGCATTGTGATTTGCCCAGCATTATCACCAATAAAGGCATATTTGGCCAATGCATCAAACCTATATTTAAAAATTATAAGGATTAATATATGTAGATATACAGTTAATCACAAAAATAAGTATACAGAAATAATGATAATTGTTTTTATTTAAAAAAGGATATTATTTTTTCATAAAACAAAAAAACTTTATGCATTTATTTATTAAAAATAGTTATGAAAATTATTATTTACTAATTTTTTTCTGGATATTTTTGTTATTTGAGTTCTTTTATAAAGTGAAGCTAAATAGGAGCAAAATTTACGTCACAAAAGTATACAGATTATATTAATAAATATTTGGTTTCAAGATATTAACAATATTTATGAAAATTTTACCTGTTTATAATCAAATATTTTTAAACAATAACTTGGAAAAAATCCACTTTTAGTTCCGAAAAATTGAAATTTTTGTTAATTGACCTGAATATTACTTATAGGAGCATTTCTTTATATATAAGGCCATCTTACTATTTAAACCCCCGTCATTGTCCAAAATAATAAGATTTTTATATTAAATCAAGCTCAATTAGTGGTATGAATACGAATTGAACAATTTTGAACAAGGATACGTCTTAATTTTTTGCTAGAACAAGGTATGGTTAGTAGCATTTTTGTACTTTGGAAATCGAAGGATTTAAAAATTAAAGGAAATAAATGTAATTATCAAAATTTTCAAGTTAGTATTAAGAAATCGGAGTTAAATTTCGGATTATAAGAACGTACTGTGATCAATATAGCCAAATCCATGCATATCGCATTACTTTTAAAATAACTCTTTTTCAAAAGTTAAAAATTCAATTCATCATTTGGAAGATTCAATGACCACCAGATCCAATATTTCGTAGAAATGAGAAAAACTGTTCTACTAATTATTTCCGGAGCCAATCTATCCAAATTTCAAAATTTCGGATCAAAAAGTGGATTTTTTCCAAGCTATTGTATACAAAATATTTTATTATAAAGTAATTTTATTCAAACTGTTAAAATTCTAAAATATATATTGAAATAATCTGTATACTTACTTTTGTGACGTAAATTTTGCACCTATTTTACTTCAGCTTAAATGAGAACTTGAATAACAAAAATATCCAGAAATAAAATAGTGAATAATAATTATTATAATTGTTTTTAATAAATAAATGTGTTAATTTTTTGTTTTTTGAAAAAATAGTACCCTTTTGTAATAAAACCAATTGTCAGTATTTCTGTATACTTATTTTTGTGATAACATTATGCGATTGTCACTTACTGCAAAGCCGTACACGCTGTTTCAAAATTGTATGTTCCTATACGTTTTGCAGTTTCCGTGCAATGATAAGCAAATAGCTTGTCTTTGCTACATGACAATATCCAATTATGAACTTTAGAATGTACTACGGCTACAACGCGAGCTTGGTGAGCTAAATAATCTCGAACAAATAAAAGGCTATTACAATCCTCTGATAAAATATACTCTGTAATAGTGCCGTTCTCCTGCCCAACATATAACTGTCTTGTGTCCTGAACATAACAAATACATGTACATCCTGATGGCATGCATTGACAGATGCTAGGCCAATATTGACCAGAATCACGTTTAACCCAAACACGAATAGTTCTTTATAATAACAAATAATTGAAAATACATTAATAATTGGATTAAAACTTTTATTATTCGCAAGCACTGATTTAATAAATCAGATATTGAATACGCCCTTACTTATCATCTGACACACTTATAACGCCATTTTCACCGGGCACCAGTATTGCTGCATTTATATCGTCACTACTCCCTTCTAATTTACTTAATAACTCCGGTTTTTTTGTACTGAATCGTTCATTTCGCTTTGGAGAAGGTTTAATTTCCGCTGCCATAATCGTTGGTTACAAAAAAGAAACCTTTTAATGTCCAGTTTTTGTGGGTGTGAATCACTCTAATATTAATTAATAGCTTATGTTTTATCAACAATAAATACAACACAACGAAAAATGAAAATTTTATATCTAAAACAACAACGTCAGTGTTTTTTTATTCTATTCCATTATTATTCTGATTAATATTGCCATATTCATGAAATCGCATGCTTTGTCTCAAACACATACAATACTTTGAGTCCAACTGCGACTGAATGCTAAAAAATGTAAAAAGTACAGTACAATCATTGCGTTAATCGGTTGTATTCAAAATTTTTCTTTAGGTTTTTTAAACAATTTTAGCCAAATTCACGAAAATTGTTTTCATAAACCTGAATTAGCATAAAATACCATTAACGTATATAAAATTTTTTTTGTATGCTCTACCCTTCTTTAAGCCGACAATAAGTTGATTTTTAAATTTGTTTTCTCAGATAAAGATTTTTTCGTTAATTATAGGTTGACAATTAATATGTTTTCTTTAAAAATAAAATCCAAAAAGAAGTATTTTAACGTTTAAAAATTTGTAAATAAAATTCAAGAAAAATTATGACGATTATATTTTGGGAAAATACTCAAATCTAGGCATTATTAGATTAATATATGAATATATGAGAATAAACCAATAGGTCAGCAATATTTTTGTAATGGTCAAAATCATTTGATATCTCTTTTTCATAGTTTCTTGCAAAGAATAAATAAGAAATGAAACGCTGTCAAAAAGTACCTAAGTCTACTGTCTGTCGGTACCTAACTCTAAGAATGTATAAGTAGAATTCTCAAGCGGATTTAAAAATTTTGAAAAAACAATTAATTAATTTAAATTTATATTTTAAAATATTTCTTTGAATATTTTGCAACATAATTTATCTATAAACAATATATATGAACGAATTTTTGCTTCTTAATCTGCAATATTGAAATAATAAATAGTTAAGTTGAAATATTTGTTTCTTGTACCATACGAAAATTTACAACATTGTTTTTTTTTAGTTTAAATTTCAACAATAAAAATTAAACGTCAAAGAAATAAAAAATATTTTTTCGTAAGTAAAAAAAATAATTTTTTTTCGGGCTATTAAATACATTTAAAGTGTGCAAAAAAATAATAAAATATAACTTTAAGTGATAAAAAATATTTTCAAGTGGTATAAGCCGAATTTTCGCGACAAAATTTGGAAGTTTGGAGAGAGAGTAAGATTCTTACATAAGTGTTAGAGAAAAGGCTCAGTTCCGTAACGTTTCTGTTCTGTGACGTTCCGTTGACTGTTTATGTGTAGTTAGTTTATACGTAAGAACGTAGCAGCTGTTTTTAAGAATAAGCAAAAAAAGCAACTCTGATTTGTTGTGTCAAAAACCAGAGTTGATTTTCTTTCTTTGTGTCTAAAGCTAGAGTTGTTTTTTTCCATATGTTTACAAATGTATATAGATAGTGGACAGATTTATAATTATAAAAAGTAAAAACACGAAACACGTTTTTTTTAATTTCATTCTTGGTCTTTTCTTTTTTTCTATAGCATTTATGTTGAAAGTAATGTCAACTTTGATATTTTCTTTGACATATTTCAGAGTTTTATCTCTCTTACTTTATAGTTTTCGCGTTTTTTTTTTAATTTTTAAACTTCATAGCATTTAGTATAATTTTTTTAATAAATATTTACTAATATAAGAAATACATTAATTTTAAATTATTTCAATTAATCGTAATAATTAAATTTTTTTGGATGTACATTATTTTTAAAACATTAACATCACTGTTTTTTTCTTGTTTACATCTTTATTGTATTTTATGTCAGCTGTTTATAGCTGTCACTTAACGTTGCGGATTGAATTCTATTTTCTACAGACTCATCCGCAACGCAACTTCAACGTTACGGCCAAACTAACGACTTACACAGGTTTTCGTAAGCCAAATACGAATCAGCTGATTCATCACGGAACGCAACGTAGAGACTAACTGAGCCTTTAGTGTTCTGTGGTTTCTTGGTTAAATATAATGCCATAAAGTATGTAATTAATTGTGTAAATTATATTGATTATTATAATACCAATGCAAAATTCGCCGGCGTTAAAATTGATCAAATATCAAAGAAATTTATCAATATTTGCAATAATTTTTCCAAAATTGGAAGGAAAATAAGTAAAAGAGGAAAATTTGCAATAGTGATGTAAATTTTGTAGCAAAATATTCGTTATTCAGATACTTTAAATAGTAATTTAAAAGTATATGTTATTATTTTTTTGGGGGGGTTTTAAATAGGATGGCGGTGCATTAAGCACTCATATTGCCAGGTTATCACACGTTTGTCCAGAGAAAACCCCACCAAACGACCTATACATTCATATAGGAAGTTGGAGCATCCGGACTTAATTTCATCAAAAGTAATAATTGTCTCCACCAGAAAAAGTTTTAGAGTTTTAATGGTCTCCACCAGGGTATATTTGAGTTTAAATGGTCTCCACCAGGTTATATCGTGAGTATTTAATTGTCTCCACCAGTTAAAACATAACCTCACTCTGAGGTATAACGAAAGCACTCGTTTAATGAAGACAACGCATAACATAGAACAGTTATAAGAAGTAGTGCATTAAATTAGTGCTGGGTGAGAAGTAATTCTGTCGAAAGCCCAGCAAAGAGCACAAGCCTGACCGTCCTTAAGAAATAAAAACGATGACGAGAGATGAAAAATCTATTTCCCTCTCTTTCGCACAAAACGAATTTAATGATTTTTTAGCTGTATTTTATATACCTCTTCTCACCAAACAATTTAAAAATCAAACAAAAGCTGATTTTAGACTTTTTCAAATATCAAAAGTGACATCTCTGTATACTTTGTGCCTGAATTACAACTGATATGTTATTATAAGCAAAGTAAATTAATAAAGTAGCATCATTTGAACAGCTGACTATTTTTTTTAACTAAAGTTTCCATAGAAAAATAAAATTAGTTGTCATAGTTTGTTTTGAAAATTGTTAACATTGTTAATGTCGCCATTTTTAAATTGTGTTTTGCTATTTGTTAAAATTTGTGAAAAGTTGAAAAAATTAATTAAAAGTGTTTTTATAGTAGTTTAAAAGTGTTATAAATTGTATAATATATAATAATATAATTAATTACATATATAAAAAATTTCATTAATTCACCGCAAAATGAAATGACTTCACCTTATAGTCTATTCGCCTTGATATATTATATTATATTATAATGTTGCGAATGGATAATTCTACTCCGGCGGAGTAATTTTCAATATTTGGCCATAATGCCGCCAGCCGTGTAAATACTTCATAGGCGTTTCTTAATATTAAGTGTTCCGGAAGAGATTTTTTAGTTATCACGTTATCTACACAATTTTAATATAAAATATAAAACAATATTTTTCTTTAATAACATATTTGTATACATACCCATTATGCCATTATTTATTTATTTTCAGATTTTTTACATAAATAATTCAAAATTTTAATGAAGTTTTTCTCCGTTTAATGGTCAGTTTTAAATTTAAAAATGTAAACAATAAAAAACTTTGACAGCTACGTAAACCAGGCGAATTAAGAAAAAAAATTATAAGCTGATTAAATAATACCACCTTATATGAATTCGCCTTGGTGAAGTTATTTCATTTTGCGGCGTATTCATAAAATTTTTAATATATGTAGTTTGACAGCGTCCAGTTTTAATTCACCATTTTTTCGTAGCCGTCAAAGTTTGCTATTTTCCGTTAGACGGAGAAAAACTTCGTTAATATTTTGAATTATTTATGTAAAAAATCTGAAGATACAAAGCATCTCGTAAACAAATATCATTTTATTTAAATAATTGCATAATTAATATATATACAAATATGTTATTTAAGAAAAATATAATTTTTCTATTAAATGTTAACATGTTATAATTTATATTAAAATTGTCTAGATAACATGATTAACTAAAAATAATCTCTTCCGGAACACTTAATATTAAGAAACGCTTATAAAGAATTAATTAAAAGCTTTATATAACAAAACTCATATGAGGTATTTACCCGTCCGGCGGCTGCTACATCATGGCCAGATATTGAAAATTACTCCGCCGGAGTAGAATTATCCATTCGCAACAAATATTCATTCATTCGTAATATAATATTTTCATGAATATGTACTTTTTATATTTATTTTTCACAAAAAATTAAGTATTACTTAACTTCAGGCACTCACTTAAATTCTGCAAATTAATCTGCCGGAATAGAATTTTTCGTTTGAAACAAACATTATTCAATTCAGAATATATTTTCCTCACAAATTTTCTTATCTTTATCTTTATTTTTTAATAAAATATAAACATTTTACAAAAAATTTTCATTAAATAAATTCGCTGTACTTATGGTTTTTGACATCTACGTAAACCAAATGCAAAAACAAAATACATGTAAAATGCCTTGCTACGTTTCGAGCCGTTTTTGGCCCTTCAGACGGTCACACTTTACGTACGACAAGTCTAATGGAAAAGTGAAATGAAATTCCTTCCGTATAACGAAAAGAGAAATAAAGTCGTATGAATTATATCTTTTGTGTTTACACGATTGGTATAAAACAATTAAACAGCCAGATGGAAACAGCTGTTTCACTTTTTTTATATGTGTTTGCATAAAAATACATCCCTGATCTAATAAAATATTTTTTATGAATACAAGCGTATACAGTGTCTCTCATAAGTATTCGAATTTAATGTATTATGAAAACAGACATTATTTTATAATAGATTTTGTGGGAAAATAAATAAATAAATAAATTTATTATGTTGTCCAACTAGTCCTTAAATTTTATATCACATTTTAAAAATTAAAAAAAAAAATAAAAAACTTAAACTAATTTATTTTTTTTTTTAAAAAGTGCAAAAAATAGCTTCACAAAAGTATTCGAATTTTTTTGTATAAATCATATAAAGATTAGCATTATGAAGTAAAAATGAGCAATTAAAATGAAATTAATGTTTTGTATAGTAGCCTTTGTTTTGAAAAACAACTTCGAGCGTCATTGGACCGTTTCTACCAATTTATGGCTTAGTTCTGAAGTTATTATGTCACATTCTTCATGCAAAGCAACCGTATGCTGGTTTTGGAGAATATTGAGTGATTTAAAAGTTGTTCTTGTAAATATAACCACAAATTTTTAATGAAGTTCAAGTCCAGACAACTCTATAAAATTTGATGAAAGAATACACTTAGTGTTGTAAATGATTAACATTTTCACGTATCTGGTCGTGTATTTTGGATCGTTTTTCTGTTGAAAAATAAATTGAATGGGTTGTAGCCACATTTTGGTGGTACTAGCTTGTAAATTCTGCTCTAAAATTGACAAGTGGATCTTCTAGTCTTTAAAAATAAAATAATTTTAACAGTCCAACACCGAGGACGGACACAGAACCCCAAAATATGACAGAGCAACATGGGTCATTTACAGAAGGTTTTAAGTTAGATAATTCCAAGGCATCTCCAAGCTTTCGCCATGTCATTTGACGACCATCCGTGCCAAAAATATTATATTTGTTCTCATCGTCGAAGATAACCTCCTTCCAGAATCCAATATTGTTACTTATGAGTCTTTTTGCGGAGTAAAGACACTTTACATCTATTAACTATGCGCGGTTCCACCTTGGTACTTAACCATGCAAATTATAACTCCCTAGTACTTTTCGCACAAATTTTTATTCACAGGACTGTCCTGAGTTTGTTGTTTATTTTTGGAGCTGATGAAGGTTCCTTCGGTATTTCTTCAGTATATATCTGTCCTGTATTGACAGCAATTTTGGACGACTTGATAATGGTAAATACTCAATGGAAAAATATATTGTCGATGGGAATCTATCTAACATTTCCCATATGTATTTAATTGATCGACCTTGAACCTTACACTGTTATAAATTACTTTTTTTAATTTGAATTGATCAACTCTCTTTCGAGCAAAAAGCTGTATTTTATATACCACTTCTCACCAAACAATTTTAAAATCGAACAAAAGCTGATTTTAGACTTTTTCAAATGTCAAAAGTGATATCTCTGTAGACGTTTTATATAAGATTGACTGACTTGGTCACTTGCCGGCGTTTTTTATACCTTGGCATCATCTTCTAGACATTTCCAGGGTATTCTAGCGACATCTTCCAGATACTTCTAGCATTGTTTTAACGGTCACATTCTTGAAAGCACTACTGTGTTTATTTAAAAGCACTCACACTTAGTGTTGCCATACCAAATGTTACTTTAACAGATAGAAGTTTCCGAAAATAGAATGTTTCTAAACAAATGTTGTTTAGAAACATTCATAATGAATCCTGAAACTGGCGGTTAAGAACTGTTTAACTGCTTTAGCTGGCCTTCGCAAAATCCTTCAGAATTTACTGCTCGATCGTATCTGGCCTTCATTTTATCACTAGCCATTTTTACTCGTGTCCGCACAAATTCACGGACTTCATTAAGGCCATCTTGCCCTTGGGAAAAGTTTTCATCATTCTCACTTTTTGATGATGGCTTTATACGAAATTCTAAATCACCAGGCAGCTTGAGTTCTGTTCCAAAAATAATTTTTGCAGGTGTTCGAGAGGTTCGAGCAGAAATTTTGGTAAGTGTTCATCCCAATCCTTCTGAAGTGCACTAACCACTATTCTCAAATATTCCTCCAGTGTGCGATTGAATCTTTCGAAAATGTCATCTGATTCAAAATTTCTGCCGTGGTCCGAGTGTTATTCCAATGGTACACCATAACGGGGTCATTTCTTTGCGCTTCAGACCAATCCTCATTGGAATCTGTATGTGTAAGACGAACATCGATGACGCTTTCTTTTACCTCAGCCTTGCGTAATGTTTGCATTGCATGCTGCATGGTCTTTTCGATAGAGCATCCGCATTACCATGTTTTCCACCTTTCCTGTACTCAATGCTAAAATCATAAGACTGAAGGCGTTCAATCCAACGAGCGAGTTGCCCTTCAGGTTCTTTAAATTGCAGCAACCACCTGAGGGCAGAGTTATCGGATCTCAGTTGGAAGTGTTGCCATATAGATACTTATGGTAGTGCTTGACACACTCATTACTGCTAAGAGTTCACGTCGTTTACGCAATAGTTCCTCTCTGGCTTTGAAAGCGGATACTTAAGTATCCGATGACCCTTTCAGTACCATCGACCACTTGGAAAAGTACACCGCCTATTTCATATCCGCTCGCATCGCTATCTACTATAAACTATTTACATGGTGTGGGATATCACAGAATTGGTGCCGTACATAATAGATCCTTGAGCTTGTGGAATGCTTGTTCCTGTGCTTTACTCCATTGGAATAGTTTCGAATTCTTAGTCAACTCATGTAGGCTTGTAGCTACACTGGCAAAAGTTGGAACAATCGTATGTACAGAGGCCGAGAAAACTGCGTAATTCGTGGAGATTTTTCGGGCGAGGCCAGTCCTTTACAGCAATTATTTTATCCTCATCTATTGATATTCTATCAGCTGTTACACGATGCCCCAAATATTTAACTTCCTTCTAAATCAATGCACACTTCTTTGCACTAAGTTTAAGTCCAGCCGCTGATATTCTTTTAATGACTTCTTCAAGGTTCTTCAGGTGTTCATCAAAAGTCTTCCCCATTACAATTATGTCGTCGAGGTACACCAAGCATGTCTTCCCAAGAATTCCTTTTAATACCTATTTCATTAATCGCTCGAATGTTGCTGGAGCATTGCAGAGTCCAAAGGGCATTACATTAAACTGCCATAGTCCACCACTAGCACTAAACGGTGTCGTTTCTTTGTCTGCAATCTCTACTTGCCCATATCGAATTTGCAAGTCCAATGTGGAGAACCATTTTGTTCCACCTAGCGTGTCCAGAGTATCATAAATTCTAGGTAGCGGATAGCTGTCTTTCTTGGTGACATCATTCAGCTCTCTGTAATCGACACAGAATCTTGTGCTGCCATCTTTCATCTTAACTAAAACCACAGGCGAGCTCCAAGGACTAGAAGATGGTTCGATTACGCCGTTCCGCTCCATTTCGTTCACCAACTCCTTCACTTCGTTTCGTTTTGCTAAAGGAATACTTCTGAGATCCAGCTTGATGGGTCTCGCATCACCAGTATCTATTTGATGTTTCACAATTGATGTTCTACCTTGGTTTTGACTTTTTAAAGTACAAATTATATAGTACACGATAGCACACTTGACTTTATTAACTTTACTTAATAGAGTCACTTACTGACTTGGTCTCTTGCCAGCGTTCCCTGATATTCTAGCTACATCTTCCGGATACTTCTAGCATTGTTTTAACGGTCACATTCTTAAAAGCACTACTGTGTTTATTTAAAAGCACTCACACTTAGTGTTGCCATACCAAATGTTGTTAAAGTAACATAGATGTTTCCGGAAATGGAATGTTTCTAAACAAATGCTGTTTAGAAACATTCATAATGAATCTTGAAACTGGCCGTTAAGAACTATTTAATTTAAATGCAAATACAATTTCGTAACAATATAAAAAAACAATATTTCAAAACCACACAGCTTAATCACTTTCTTTTTACTTTCTTATTTATATCTCATCTTGTTGACTTCAGTGTCGCTTTTAAATTTGGTTTTGTTTCCTTAGCACTTAACTACTGTCATTTACTGGAAAATGTATGTTGCCAGTTTTCATACCGTTAACTGTATATGTTTACTAATCCAAATACATTTTCCAAAAAATTATATATTTGAAATATATAATGAAATCTGTTACTTTCTTCTTTTTATCCACATTTGTTATTCATGTCAGTTTTTCCAAAGAAGTAGCTGGCATACATTCACAATCGATGAAACACATGCAGATACGATCAACCATCTTTCTACAAACAATTGTTCAATTCACAATCGATGTTGTAGCGTTATATGCGTTGTATGTCGGCAGCTGCTACAATAATCATAACAATGTTGTTGGTATTTTCTATGCAAAAGCTCTATACAACTCATACGACAATTTTTCATATGTTTTTCGAATGTTGTAAGAAATTTTAGTGTTGCCAATTGTTTATTTCAACTTATAAACAAAAATTCAAACGATTTTAGCATAAAAAAAACGATAAAGTGGTAACACTGAAATCAAAAACAAACAGCTGTTTATAAAAACAAAAAAACTAAATTTTATTAAAAACAGTTTATTTATTAGTTTAAAATGTGGAATAAAGAAAACAAAAGAATTGAAAATTCAAAGAAATTAATTTGGTTTATTTCGCATGTTTAATTAATCTAATATTTTTTTTATTTTTTTAATCTTTTGACATTGTTATGTGTATTTGTTTTGATTGTTTTTTTTCACAATATACAACTTGATTGTGAATTGAACAAATATCTCTAAAATAAACATTTAATGAATGAACGGGACAAACTAAAAGAAAAGAGATAAAAATAACTATTAGCACATTTATTTTAATAAATTTTACAATTTTTAGAAAATCGCACTAAGCACACAGAAACTCGAAAAACAACACAATTGAAAATACATGTAGTAAACAACATTCGTGGACGGACATCAAGAAAGTTAACATGCAAAACCAAATACAAAAAATCTTAAATCGGCTGTACCGAATCTTATATACCCTTCACCATAGTGTGTTAAAAAAGTCGGTATCAACAACTCTTCTTTCAAATCACTTATATCGCGCTGAACATACTTAATTTCATGTTTCTAAATTCAATATTATAGAAAATTCAAAAAGTACCTTAAAAAATTCCAATAAGTTCACGTTTTCCGGTTCTCAATATTTTCAACTCTACATACTTAATATTATGTTTCTAGGTTCAATATTATAGGAAATTCAAAAAGTACCTTTTGCAGAACGAAAAAGTACCAAAAAACTCACATCGATTTGTTCTCATTCCGGTCTCTACATACTTAATTTCATGTTTCTAAGTTCATTATTATAGAAAACTCAAAATGTACCTATTGAAAACGAAAAAGTACCAAAAAGTTCATTTTTTCCGGTTTTCACCTAATTTTGCATTTACATACTTAATTTCATGTTTCTGGGTTCATTATTATAGAAAACTCAAAAAGTACCTTTTGGAAAACGAAAAAGTATGGGTTCTCACCTAATTCAGACCACACATTTCTAGGTTCAATATTATGGAAAATTCAAAAGTACCTTTTAAGAAACAAAAAAGTACCAAAAGGTTTACTTTTCCTGCTTCTCATCTAATTCCGACTACATACTAAATTTTAATTTTTCTTGATTGAATATTATAGAAAATTAAAAAAGTACCTTTTGAAAAACGAAAAAGTACCAAAAAGTTCCCTTTTATGGCTTCTAACTTAAGCCAGGCTCCACATACTTAATTTCATGTTTCTAGCCAATAACAATACACTAGTGCTGCTCTCGCTCTGCCAAAGTAAATTTATAATGTAGCGACACGAGTTGTTGTACAGCAAACGTCTACAAAAACCACAGGCAATTTGTTTTTGTTCGAAATACTAACTTGTCAAAATTTGTTTACACAATAATTAATGGAAAATATGGCATTATTGTTGTACTTTCCAAAAATATGTTGTTATTTATATTAAAAGTCACAGAGTTTTCTTTATTTTTTAAAAATTAGAACATTTTTAAAAATATTATACACTTAAAATACACTTTTTCACATTAAATACAACAAACTACTCATAAATTTGTACAAAAGCAAGCGTTAAAATGAAAACAAATATGGCAACATAAACATTTTTGACAAGTAAGTTCACAAATAGCAAGTTTAAAAAAATAGTCAGCTGTTCAAATGAGTCTACTTTATAAATTTATTTTGCGCTCTGCCTTGTTTTTATAAACAGAGTACAATAACAAAATTTACCGTATGATTATGTATTTTGTTTTTTGCAATTTCTGTTTGAGCATGAATAAAAAATTTCAGTTTTTGATGAAATTTTCAGAAGTTGTCTCTGACTTTTGCTCATATCTCCGTTATTTATGGACCGATTATGCTGGTAACGATCTTCCCGAAAGCATGTCTTACAGAATTATTGAAGATTCGGATTTCGCCGATATCTGGAGGCCGATTTCTGATTTCAACAAACATACAGACAGACGGACATGGCTTAATCGACTCCGCTATCTATAAGGATCCAGAATATATATACTTTATAGGGTCGGAAAATTATATTATAGAAATTATAAACGGAATGACAATCTTATATATACGAAGGTTGCAATTGCCACTCGTAAAGAAAAAACCTCTTCACATGTCGCCTAATGGCTCATAAAGGAGCGAATTTTATTATTTATTAGTTTTTATTTGATTTATTTGTTTTGTTTAAATTGTTTTATTTGTCCCTTTATATTTGTTTTATTTCTTTAATTTGATTTACATTTATTGAGCCACCATAAAGTCCTTTATAATTGTATGATCATTGTTGTTATTATTTTGTTCATATGTCCGTTAGGATTTTTTATATTGTTCTTTTTATTCCCTTTTGTTCTTATTTGTTTACATACTAAACGCACTTTGTCCCTAAATTCTACTGCAGTATTTTCGTTAAGTTTTTTGTTTGGAATGTAACAGTAAATGTACATAACAGAAAGAAATTTGTAGGCTCAGTATTTACTGGCTTTAATATTAAAGTTTAGTTTGTTGGGGACAAAGACTGCGGTAAGTGGTTCATATTTATATTAATATTATTTTTGTGGTTCTTTTTGGGTGTTTGTTATACTCGGTGTCCTCATCATAAGGCTTAAGTCGCAGTCAGCGACAAATTTTATTTCGCAATCTTTGGTGCGATTGTGGTTCCTTGCCTGCCTGAACAAATTTTATTTGTACTTTTGTGTGAATTTGTGGTTCCATGTCCGTCGGAACAAATTTCAATTGGAATAATTTTGTGGTTCCTTGCCTGCTGTACATTAAGTAGTTTTGTGTATATTTGCCGTTTAAATTTTTGGTGTGAAATTTTTTGTGGTTTTTTGAGAAACCTTTTGTGTATTTGTGGTTCATCATGCAACGCTCCCCTGCAAGAAAAAGTCAGCGCTACCAGTCAACAATGAATCAGCCTACTAGTGGTACCTCGTCTGCCGGAACAAAAGTTGGTTCCCAACAAATGACTGCATCTGCCGCTGAAGTCTCTGCACTGCCTGCCAGTTCTCTTGCCGCTGAAACCTCATCGACTCCCACTGGAGTGCCTCCATCAAACGTAAGTACCAGTGTCGCCTATTAAACCCAACCATCTAAAGTTGCTCCTTCTATCGCCGAGGTGCCTGCAAGTTCCATCGTTGCTGGAACGACGTGAACCGTAGCCACCACAGTTGCCAATATGGCGCCGCCAGTAACATGTACCAGTGAAGCCATCGTTGACAATTCTGCCTCAGCCAACGTCGACTGCGCTGAACGTCGGACGCCATTTTCTTCCGTATGCTGTAATGAAAATAATTTTTTGATACCGCCAAATATGCCGTTGTCTCAAAATGGTGGCTCGATGTTGGTGCATAGACAAAATTTATGACTTGCCGGAATTTAATGGCGTTCCTGAAGATTGGCCCATGTTTTCAACGGCTTTTAACCAGTCTACTGCCGTTTATAATTATAATAATTTTGAAAATTGTTTGAGGCTCCAAAAGGCTTTGAAGGGCGATGCACGGGAATGTGTGAAGTCGTTGTTGATCCATCCCGATAATGTGAGTATGGTTATGGAACAATTTTGTTTTCAATATGGTCGGCCCGAAATACTCATCCGTTGTCAACTGCAACAAGTTAAAGAAATTTCGCCCATTAGTGTAAGCGCTATCGACAAACTTGTGCCTCTTGCTGTTAAAGTGCAGAATCTAGCTGTTTTTTTTTTTTTTGGAAACTGCCAATGACAACAGCATTTAGCAAATCCTACACTGATGGAAGAACTGGTCGGGAAAATTCCTATCATTAAACGGATGGAGTGAGCGCGCTACGCCTCCACTATAAAGCCTTATCCTACAGTTTTGGATTTTAGTAAGTAGCTCAAAGTTGTCGCTGATTTGGTAAGAATAGTGCAGAGTTCTAGTGAAAATCGTCAAAATAATGAACCAAAAAGAAAAGTTGTCCTTCATGCCGCTGATGGTCAACATAAATAAGAATGCCCTCTATGCCAGGCAAATCATAAAATATTTGAGTGTAAAACATTGAGGTTATGTTTTTCGTGTCTCAGTAGTTTACATTCAAGCCATTTTGTCGTTATCGTAAGACGTGTCCCGTTGATGGTTGCCTAAGAAAACATAACAAATAATTGCATGAAAAATTAATAATTCGGTTTCATCGGTTCATCAAATGGAAATGAGTCTGTGCTTAGTTGTGTTTGAGATGTGCTACAGATAAAGATGTGTTGTTATTTCGAGTGGTGCCAATTGTGCTTTATGGTCCTAGTAACAAAGTTGAATCATATGCGTTGTTTGATGAAGGTTCTTCGGTTACTATGGTGGACAGCTCCTTGGAAAAGCAACAGGGTGTTCAGGAGCAACAAAGCTGATTAAATTCTGACAAGTACGCAACATCCATAAAGCAGCTGGCTTTGAACTACGTAACTTTTCATCCAACTCTTCGGAGGTAATTGTGGCTCTTAAAGGTACTATGAGAAACCGGTGAATTTTTCAAGCGATTTTAATGAGCTAAAATTATGTGTGGAATAATTGGCGCCAAGGTGTTCCTTTTGGTGTTCCTTACCGCCTGGAACTACATGTTTTTGTCGACGCCAGTGAAGACGCATTTGGAGCCGTGTCATACTGGAGGTCAATAAATGCCCATAATAAAATTGAAGTGTCTCTTGTGGCTGTCAAATCTAGATGTGCCCCTTTTAAGATTATGAGTATTCCTCGGCTCGAACTGCAGCAGCTGTTTTGGGTACTCGGTTACTGGTTACAATTTTGAAGGAGCATTCCGTTAAGGTATCAAGGATTGTTGGAATGATTCTACAACTGTAATAAATTGGATTTTCTCAGAAAGTCGTCGTTACAAACCTTTTGTGGCCCACAGAATTACGGAGATACTTGAATTTACTATCCCTGCAGTTTGGAGATGGCTGCCAACAAATCTAAATGTTGCGGATGGTACTACAAGAATGAAAATCCAAGTTGATTTTTCTGATGATTCCCGCTGTTTGAATGGTCCTAAATTTCTTTATGACTCTAAAGATAATTGGCCCCAAAAGGAAAACGTAGACCATAAAGAACAAAATTCGGAGGAACTTCGTCCAAAATTTGCTTTACTGGTAAATACACAAGGTGTTATTGATTATAAAAGATTTTCCTCCGATTTGAAACTAAAACGTACGGTGGCTTGGGTGTTAAGTTTTATAAACCGCTGCCGAAAGAAGATTGGCCCTGGTGAGGAAAATGGTTTAACTGCAGACGAGTTAAAAAATGCTGAAATAATATTAAAAATGAAGGTAGTCTACCCAAAAGTAGCGAATTGTACGCCCTGTGCCCGTATAAGGATGAAAATGCATTACTTCGTGCTTATGGCCGTGTGGACTCAGCTAGCTGGTTACCATTGGATATAAGGCGTCCGTTTATATTACCATCGTTCCATCATGTTACCGAGTTGTTTGTGGCCTATGTACACGAAAAGATGAAACACCAAAATTTTGAATACACAATATGTGAAATTAGAAGATCATTTTGGAATCCTTAGAAAAATTTTGCGTAAGCGTGTTTCTAATTGTTTTATTTGCAGATTTCGTCGTACATTGCCGATGCCACCACTTATGGGTTCTTTGCCAAAGGACAGGTTGACTCCATATATTCGTCCCTTTTCCTACACTGGTTTGGATTACTTTGGCACTCTGACTATTACAATTGGTCGTCACCATGAAAAACGCTGGGCTTTATTTACTTGCCTAACCATAAGAGCCATCCATTTAGAAGTCGTGACCCATGTTAGAGGGTCAGATCGTTGTTTACTTGGGAAAAAATTTTAAAATTACATTTCAAGGTTATCTCCAATGTCACTAGATATAATCCTCATTGACAAAAATTGGACTATTGACCAATTAGGTGCATATTTTGACATAAAGAAATTTACTAGTACTACAAGACACATATCAGCAAAAATAACCAAAAACAACTGCTTAAAATTGTCACTTCAAATTAAATAGCATTTCGAAGCATAGACAACTGTCCTTTCATAACAATAAGTTGAAATTTTTTAAAATTAATTAACATTTTTCAATATTGTTTCAACTTATTTCAAAGAGTGCGCTATAATTATGAAACAGTTTTTTATGGTCAGTTTTGTATAAAAAGCCCTATTACCGTTATTTTGCCGCCCTACGCCGATTTTTTATACTTATTACATAAACTGAACTTCGTTCTTGAATTTGCCATCATTCATTTTTTTCTAACTTAATTAATTGTAATAATATAAAAAGAATAAAAACCTAATTCAAGGTGCGCTATATTTTTGAGCAGTACTTTATTTTTTATTTCTAGGACTATGCGTGATGTGACATTTGTGTAGTCTTTTCCTTTCTGGGTTGGTCCAAAATTTACTCTACCCCTATATAAGTTCACCCTTAGAAAAAAATATTAACACCAATTATTGGAATAAAAATACTTATATAGCAAACATAAACAAGGAGTCAAAACCGTTTTGTCAAATTTTATCAGGATCGGTCCAAAATTTAAACTATCCCAGATATATGGTCCACCTGTGGAAATGACTAACGCTCATAACTGGCTTAAAAATATCGATAAAATTCGAGATAAACAAATCGTCAAATAGCAGTTATATATCATTTTATCGTTTTATGTTATATATCATTTTTGTAAATCATGAAAATCAATCTTTTCCATGTGCATAAACACATATTGAAAATGTAAATAATGAAAACCAATTTTTGCATCTGTTCCACGCATGGACACGCACAATGTCAGATTTTGCAAATTTAGGGGGACTAAACTTATTTTTTTTGTGTGTTTTTTTGATTATGTTTAAATGCAGTACGACAGACAACTGGCCAAATAATAAATAAATGCTTAAGAAAGTGAAGGAATGTAAACCAAAACAAGGTAACGGTATTCTGAATGTCGTGTATATTACAAAAAATAAAAATCTTATTTTTATCTGCCGAGTATTAAGTAACTTTGAATCATTATAACTATTTTTTATGGATATTTTTCCATTTTTTTGCTTTTTAAAGGTATTAATCTATTTAATAATAGTAATAAAGCTTTTTGAAAAATAAGTGAGGACACATTTTTCTGTGCCGTTTAAAGTAAGTCATTTTATTGTAAGTAAGTTTTGAAATTAACAAATATTTAATGGAATCAAAAATATAGAATACCATTTGATTCCAAGGTTCTGTTGGCACTATATGATAAATTGATATATAACCTATTGGGATTACAAAATATTTTTTGCATCTTTTTGCATACCCCATACACATTTTTTCAAAAGTTCATCATGAACTCGCAAATGTCGAATCAACAAATTTTCGGTGTTTGGCAAATTTTCGGGTTATGTCAAAATAAATTAATTTATTTTTAATCCCAAAAAAATTATATTTGTGTTTTCAAAGCAAAAAAAAATAAATTTAAAATTATGAATTAAAATGTTCATAAAAAGTTTTCAAATAAGAAAATTCAAATGAAGAAGCTTTAAAACATTGTCCTGCTGCAGATACAAGATAAATGTAACGACGGTTGTGTGGGTAATATTGTGAAATACACAAGAACTATTTCTTTCCAATGTTTATTATTTTTAAATTTTAAAATTTCATTTTGACAAAACCCAACTCTAGACAACAAAAAATTATTGTGTTTGTTGCCGAAACGCTCCCACCTTACTTTTTACATCATGCATATTTGTAAACAAAAATAACTCACCACACCAAAAAAAATTAATATTGTTAAAACAGCTGTTAGGGTTTTTTTCTTTTTTGTCGGGTTGTTTTCTTTAAGTGCATACGGGTATAATATATTTAATGTCGACTTTTCGACACTTCCATTGGCAATAGTAGATTTCTACACGCACATAAAGAAAACAACCCGACGAAAAAGACAACAAACCGTAACAGCTGTTTTATCAAAATAAAAAAAATTTTGGTGTGGTGAGTTATTTTTGTTAACAAATATGTGTTTCTGCACGTGGAAAAGACGCAAAAACTCGTTTTCATTATTTACATTTGTTTATGCACGTGGAAAAAATTAAAAAAAAATTGATTTTCATGATTTACATTAAAAAAAATATTTTTAACCAATTAAAATATGTATATAAATGTGGAAAGGAACAAATCTGATAAAATATAAATATATTTGGAATTATATCGTTACAGAATGCCTTTTAATAAAAAACATTCAAAAAATGTTACTATGGTCATATATAGAAAATTATATATATATAGAACTTTAAGTTGGGAGTGTAGAAATCGGATGGCATACATTTATTTCCGGATTTCATCGTTCTAGGGTGTGTACTACAACAGCAAACCTTTTTTTACAAAAAATTTTACTATAGCCGTATATATAAAATGATATATAAGTGTTATCGGACGATCTTGTGCACGATAAAAACATATAGAGAACTTTAAGTTGGAAGTGTAGAAATCGGATGGCATATATTTTTTCCGGATTTCATCGTTCCAGGGTGTGTACTACAACAACAAACTTTATTTTTACAAAAAATGTTAGTATAGCCGTATATATAAAATGATATATAAATGCTATCGGACGATCTTGTGCACGATAAAAACCTATATAGAACTTTAAGTTGGAAGTGTAGAAATCGGATGGCATACATTTTATCCGGATTTCATCGTTCTAGGATATGTACTACAACAACAAACTTTTTCATACTTACATTCGCGCCCGGTTGTAGAAATGCCCTTAGGGAAGTTATGGTACTGTTTACCATTAGACCATTAGCCGGGGCACTGCATGTGGTAATTGGTAGCGAACGAACTAGCTAAATTAGGTTCGATATGTAGATGACAGGGGATGGATTGTAAAACCATCCATTTGTAACTATTATATGTTGGCAACCAAAAGAATCCGTGACATCATAAACCAGTCCTGAACTAGTACATTGAATTGGCCTTACGGTCAATACTTGATATGATACTTATTGGACTGGATAGACACTGTCTAAGGATTCAGATAAGGATGCTAGTAGGGGATTGCTCAATTAGGGCCTTTGTCAGCAAATGGGACAGTAATTATCAAGGGAATTAGTCATTTTTTTTTTGACTAGGTTTTATAAGGAGACTAATTTTCTCTTACTTTATTTTAGAGAATTGACTGGTAAATCTTCTGGGTGGAAACCCCTTGAGAATCGGCCTGTTTCCATTCATCTCTGTAGAAATCTTGTTTTTATTCTAGTTTTTTGTTTCTTTATCTTAAGATCTTCACTCTCCATGAAGGGAATCACAATGGACCTTACGGTTTCCCAGCGGGGATGCATAACTAGGGTCGCCAGCGTGGCTGGATTGTCCAGCTTGTCCAGTTTCAAGCTAAAATTTAATTTGTCCAGCTAAATAAAATATTTTTAGTACACTGCAATAATTATACCCTACACCACTTTGGTGGGGAGGGTATATTGGATTTGTGCTGATGTTTGTAACATACAAAAATATTCATTCTAGATCCACCTTAAAGTATACCAATCGGCTTAGAATCGTTTTCTGAGTCGATTAAGCTATGTCCGTCCGTCTGGATAGCTGTCCATGTAAACCTTGTGCGCAAGGTTGTGGTTCATTATTTCACCTAGCCCCATAGAACAGAACCCCCCGAAAAGGGCTTCTGAGCTCATAATTATGTTAAATATACAGATATATCGATAAAATACGGCAACATTAAGTTTTATAGAAGTCTTGATGACCCTGCCAAATTTCATAAAGATCGGGCCCCATTTGACCCTCGCTCCCATACAAAGTCCTCTTCAGAAAATTACTTGAATGTCCCAAATTAACTTATAAACACAAATATCGCGATGAAATTCAGCACAATAAAATATTATGTAAATATAAATATATTCACAAAATTTTATCGGGCTTGGTCCATATTTGCTCCTAGCCCCTATATAAAGCCTCTTTCAGAAAATTAGTTTTTCATCCATAAATTGCTTAAATGTATCGGAACAAGGGAATATTGAAGATAAATGCTTTATTATGAAAAATAAATCACATTTAATATTCATAACTGGTGTAGGGTATCATATGGTCGACCACGCCCGACTATACTTTCTTACTTGTTTTTATGTTATCTTTGTCAAATCATGTTAGCCAACTCTTTGTTATACAACTATGTTATGATTTCCCTCTTCTATCATCATGTCTCAACACTTGAACAGCATAATGTCGTAATATATATTAGGAATGTTCGCATACTCGATAATTTGTAACAATTTGCAACAATTGTTATTGGATTCCGTTCGCGTGCGTTGAAAAACTTGCAACGAGAGAGTAAGAGAGCGGTAAAAATTACAGTTTGTTGATAGAGAATTTTTTGATTTTACTGAATATTTTTTCCCCAGAAAAAATATCCAACTTATATTTACAACATATGTTTGATTTATGAATATGTAAACAAACCAAAGAAACCAAAAATTTGGTAAATTTTAAATTTTTTGAAAGAAATATATAAATTAACACACGAGTATTAAAAAATTATATCATCATAAATTAGTTTTTAAAAGAGTTTAAGTAAGTAAGTAAGTAAATATTTATTGAGACTTTTTTCTTTTTCGATAACATGTGTTTACTTAACTAAATGGTAACATGTACGAATGTAACATAGAACTATTGTTGTCTTATTCTATTATACGGTGTTTTATGAAAATACGTTACTTGCTAATTTCCTTTTTTAAGGGAATATGTTAGTAATATAAAATTATAAGAGAACAAGGTTTGCTCGCGACCTTTTACTTTTGCAGACAGCGCAAGAGAGTCTGTCAAATAAATAAATAAATAAAACAAAATAAAATACATAACACTTAAAACGAGATAACAAACAAAATCCGTTAAAAGAGTTTATTTGTCATGAAATATCATAACAAATATTGTCAATCTAGCGCTTTTAAAACAATTTAGTTTGTCTTTCTCTTAGCGATTTTGTGTAAATTTTTATTTTAATAATATGTTTGTATCATGAAGTTTTAAAACAATAATATATTTTTAATGATACTACATGTGTTGTTAACTTTAAATATCCATTTATTTATAGGAAAAATCAAAGTTAGAATTATTTGTTTTAGTGTTTTATTAGCGATTGAGATTTCAGCAAAAGGGCATTACCAATCTTTGTTTATAAACAAAAAATTGGATTTCGCGTATTTTTTTGGATATTTTTTTTAATGAGAGTAAATTAAAAATTACTCTTTATCATAAAGTTACCGTATAACACGAAAAGACCTATTATTGAGAGCGATAGTCAATTTATTTACGTACAGCTTACGTACTTATGATTTTTAAAATTTAAAACTTCTTTTTTTGTAAATCGCCAAATTAGACACACACAAACTTAATGTTTTTAATAAAACTCACCACACAACAAACAAAAGCAGCTGTTACGTTTTGCTGTTTTTTAATAGGTTGTTTTCTTAACGGGTATGATTTCTACTTCTATCTACTAAAGTCGACTATTCGATTATATAAAAGTGGATTTACAGAACCCTAGTATAAAGTACCCTATAGGGTACTTTATACTAGGGTTCTGTAATATATATATTCCCTAAAGAAATTTTAAACATTTTTACTCAGAATAGAAAAGATTTCCCGATATATTTAATTGTTGAACTTAGTACCATTAAACTGAGATTTTTGATGTAAAACAACGTTGTTCTGTTGACTTTTTGTTAAGAGTTGTGATATATTCGTCAAGTATAGACAGAAAGTTTTTAAAAAAGTTACTTTGTAAAATACGATTTTTTCAATAAATGGTTAAAAACTAAAAATGAGGTCCTTTTTATTTAAAATTGCCCACCGACAAATAAGTCAAAGTTTTTTTAAGAAAAAAAAGTATGTTCATAAAATAAGCAATATTAATATTAGAAAACTAAATTTTTTTAAAGTGATTTTGGAAAGTGTAATACTGTGTCGATAGGAAATATTTCACCAGAACGACATGTTCCAAATTATATAAATGTACCAGATTATTATCACAAGGCTATGGGACCTGGCAGTACGTTAGGACTACCTGAAATAAAAACTGAATTGCAAATTAAAAAAATGAGAGAAAGTTGTCGATTAGCAGCCGATATTCTTCAATCATGCCAGGAAATTATAAAAGTATGTTCACACGTAACTTAATATGCGTAATAAATATTAGATTTTCTAAGCGATTGTAACAGGTTGGTGTTACTACAGACGAGATCGACAGGTTTGTTCACGAAAAAATTATTTTAGCAAAGGCTTACCCTTCACCACTTCGTTATGCCGGATTCCCTAAATCCATATGTACATCCGTTAATAATGTTGCATGTCACGGCATACCTGATGATAGACCATTGCAAGATGGTGATATAATAAATGTTGACATAACTGTCTTTTATAATGGCTTCCATGGTGACTGCTCAAAAACTTTTTTGGTTGGAGATGTTGATGAGCGAGGTCTATACTTAGTGCAAAAAACTGAAGAGTGCCTTCTCGACTGTATTAGTTTGTGCAAGCCTAATGAAGAGTTCAACAAGATTGGAAATTACGTGCACCATTTTTGTAAAAAATTTGGACTTAACACAATTCCTGCATTTATTGGTCATGGTATTGGAAGCTATTTTCACGGACCGCCGGAAATACTACACTTTAGTAAGATGACATTAACACTTGTTTTATTTTTTATACTATTTTTATTTTTAGAGAATAAAATGCCAGGAAAGATGACCGCTGGTATGACATTCACTATAGAACCTATATTAACATTGGGTGGACCCGAAATTGAAATACAAGAAGATGGCTGGACAGCAATAAGTGTCGATGGAGCAAGAAGTGCACAATTTGAGCACACTATACTTATCACAGAAACTAGTCATGAAATTTTAACCTTATCGGATTAATTTTTTAAAAGTTATATCAAAATTGAGTTTATTCTTTAATAGTTATGTATAAAATTGTTGATTTTACTAACTGCAAATAGCCTGAGCTGTGGACTTTTGCATTGGTTTTTGTATGGGCAAAAATAATTTAAATTCTGGTGGTAATTCATCTTCAGAGTAAAGACGATCAGAGAAATAAACTCGTCGGATTCGACAGTTCGCATGTATTTGTACACGCAAAGTTTCAACATAATTTGTACCGTAGGCTCTCCTTGTAAAATTAGATTGAATTTGGTTCCATTCCTCGTCTAATCGCATTAGCATAGTGCAAATGAATGGCTTGACACGTGTTGTTGATTGATGGTGACTGCTCAAAAACTTTTTTGGTTGGAGATGTTGATGAGCGAGGTCTATACTTAGTGCAAAAAACTGAAGAGAGCCTTCTCAACTGTATTAGTTTGTGCAAGCCTAATGTAGAGTTCAACAAGATTGGAAATTACGTGCAGCATTTTTGTAAAAAATTTGGACTTAACATAATTTCTGCATTTACTGGTCATGGTATTGGAAGCTATTTTCACGGACCGCCGGAAATACTACACTTTAGTAAGATGACCTTAACACTTGTTTTATTATTATACTATTTTTTTAGAGAATAAAATGCCAGGAAAGATGACCGCTGGTATGACATTCACTATAGAACCTATATTAACATTGGGTGGACCCGAAATTGAAATACAAGAAGATGGCTGGACAGCAATAAGTGTCGATGGAGCAAGAAGTGCATAATTTGAGCACACTATACTTATCACAGAAACTAGTCATGAAATTTTAACCTTATCGTATTAAATTTTTAAGTTATAGTAAAATTTATTTTATTCTTTAATAGTTATGTATAAAATTGTTGATTTTACTAACTGCAAATAGCCTGAGCTGTGGACTTTTGCATTGGTTTTTGTATGGGCAAAAATAATTTAAATTCTGGTGGTAATTCATCTTCAGAGTAAAGACGATCAGAGAAATAAACTCTTCGGATTCGACAATTCGCATGTATTTGTACTCGCAAGGTTTCAACATAATTTGTACCGTAGGCTCTCCTTGTAAAATCAGATAGATTGAATTGAATTTGGTTCCATCCCTCGTCTAATCGCATTGGCATAGTGCAAATGAATGGCTTGACACGTGTTGTTGATTGATAGTTGCTTGCCCTGAAACGTCTTCTTACGTTTTTATCATCTAAAACCTATAAAATATACATTTAGATACATATGTACATAAACAATCATATTTCCTTACTTGAACTTCAAATGTGAAGTATTTCTTCATATTTTTTATAATCATTACCAAGAAGGGCAATTTAATACCCAAAGTTTTCTTTGGATCAGCAGGACATGTTATAAATGTAGTACTCACATTAGTTCCAACTATTTCGAGAACTAAGCTTTGTATATCGTTGTCCGTAATACGTTTAATGTGGCCATTTCTTACTTTCTTGTCCCATATTTGGAGAGGTTTACTTCCAATGCTATATAAAATGGATAAGAATCCAGATTGGAAAGTGTTTTTAAACATATTACAAACTTAAAAGAATTTAAAAAAATTTATAATTTCGAAATATTTTGTTTACTTCACAATAATAAATGAAATGTTTCTTTGTTTATGTCAATAATTACAATAATAATAGGCGTTGCCATATTTACGCAAGAGTTCAATGCGCCATGTCTAGACTAGATAAATTTACATTATGGTAAAGGTAAAAATGTTTATCATGATTAAAATCTGTCTGTTCAAAAGTCATTTAAGCCCCCTTTACACAACAAGCACACAAGTAATATCTGTCAAAATTTTGAGTACAAGAGTATGGATAGGATCATCTAAACGCACTATGTAATGAAACAGTCAAACATTGAGAGAAAATACGGATGTAAAATTTAATAGTGTATGAGCCATATCATTTTTTGAAATCGTTCCACAAAAGAAAACAAGCAAGTCGTATTACATCATTAATGTATTTTTTTACGTAAAAAATTAAACAACTGTTTCCGTCTTACTTTGTTATTGTTTTATTCTCTTTTTTGTCACACGGTGGAATTTCACTTCGCTTTTTTATTAAATGTATTTTCAGACTACAATACTGAGTATTAACCCATTTTAAATTTAATATATTATAGAATTTTGTCGGTATGTCAAGAAATCTGTAAGAATAATATATAAATATTTTAGACATACATTTTATCAATTCTTACCTTTATAAATTCAATGATGTTCCTGTTTTTTTTTTCATTTATTTTCAATTTATTTTATTTTCCTGTTTTTATTTCATAATTTTTCATATATTTTCTCTTAAGTTTTAGTAAAAAATGTAGCACACGAAGATGTACCAGAACTTAGATTTGTTGCATTCGAGTGGACTAGATAAGGTGACTATGTCTTGCCACTTATTAGAATTTGGTGTTCGATTTTCAGGACTAAAATGGTTGTTGTCTTTACTGGAATCATGATTTGTTGGTTTTACTTTGTTGCAAGTAATTGGTTAATGTGTGTTTGCTCGGGGTCATATGGTACCAAAACATTGTCGCTTGTTATTTAATTTTTGAGAGCAATAAATGATTTTTCACATGCATCTGTCCACTTAAATTTTTGGTTCTTTCATAATAACTGCCTTAAAGGTGTTGATAACGATGACAGATTATTTATAAAACGTGCGTAGTAGGTTAAAATCGCCTAACGTGCATAAGAGATCTGGCGTTCTTTGTGATATACGGGGGATGTATTTTCTCTTAAATTGTTTTTCGGTTTGCTACACCGTTTAGGTCAGACGTATTTTTTTAAGCGCAGAGAGATAAATTTTTAATTTTTTATTATATTTTGATTTTTGGACTACTTGCATCATTTTGCATAAAATTGCAATTGTATGTCTATATTTTTGCCCCATGACATGGAGTACGATGTCTCAGAGGAGGTAGTGGCGACTTCTATGGTTGCACAGACTGCTGTTTTTGATAATGGCTGCACGAATACGACAATAAATACATCGGACATGGCAAATGACCGTAAACGACAAAGAGTAGAAAACACTATACCGCCAATTAGTGTGGATATCTCTGATTTACCTAGAAGACTGGCTAATCATGTTCCTCTAGACCAGAATAAATTTGGCATCCTCAGCGTTCTATCTGACATGGACTTGCAAGGTACCCAGCCGGCAGTAAATAATCAACCACAGAAAAATGACGAGCAACAAGGTGACACGCGGGGAAAAAGTAAACATAAAAGCATTGGTAGATACATTAAAATCAACGATCCCGGATTTTTCATTTAAGGTGAAAAATGTTAATAAAAGTAAAAGTAAGCTCTATTTTTCTGATCACAAGGTTCATTCATCTATGATGGCTATACTTAAAACAAAGAACATTCATTCCTACTCGTTCACCCCAAGGGAACTCAAACAACAATCGCTACTTTTACGAGGACTAGTTGGTGATACAGAAAGTGAAGCAATTAAAATGGAACTTGACACTATTGTCCCTGACACAGTTGCTTCTGTAACCAAATTTAAAACGCCAAGGTCCATTAAACAAAATACCGACACGGGGCTCTTTCTGGTTTCCCTCCTCCCAGAGAAATCATTGAGCAGTGTTTCAAAAATTCATGGCCTACAAAACCAAGTTATATCTTGGGAAAAACCAAAAAAGAAGGACGGCAATATACAGTGCCGTAGATGTCAACGCTGGGGCCACATCGCATGCAACTGCAACTCGGCTTATACCTGCGTGAAATGTGATCAAGATCACGCACCTGGTGAATGCCAACGTTCACGAGAAGATTCCTTAGAACCCTATTGTTCCAATTGTAGGAAGACTGGTCATCCTGCTAATTGGAAAGGTTGCCCGACTTTAAAAAAATACCTCACAGTGAAGAAGAAAAAGATGGCGAAGGTAGTAGAGAAAAAGGCCGTTGCAGCGGAAAATGTCAACAAGGCAATGAACATTGCCATGCGTTCGCCGGGAAAAACATACGCCAGCTTCTTTCAAAATCCCGTGTCTCAACAAAATTCGCGACAAACAAAATCGTCAGTGATTGACGATTTTTTGAAGCTAGCCACTTATTTTTTAGAGCCAGAAGAATTGACCCTGGAGCAGGAAATTAACATATTCCTAAATGAATTCAAAAACATGCCAAAGTCTGAAGCCAAATCCGAATTTTTGCGCCTTCTAAACAAAGTTAGATCTCAATATGGACCATAGATCTTTGAATATATTATCATTCAACGTGCGATCCCTGATTGATAGAAGCCGTCAAATTGATTTATGCAATACACTCCGCCATAACAAAATAGACATCGCATTCATTCAAGAGTGCCACCTGAGAAGAAGCAAGACAATAAAAATTGAAGGTTATAACTTTATTTATGATAATTCCAAGCTTGGTGTAGCAGTAATGATTAGGAACACTATACAGTATAGTAAAGTTTCTATATCTAATGTTAGTATAAATACTTCATTTATACAAATAAATTCTACATACAACAACACACATAGGAAATATTTACTTGGTTCAATTTATATTCCTTGCAACTCTCAACAGCTAGAATCAGATCTAAATATTATTCTTCAAACTTGTTTAAGTTTCGATGGTTTCATCCTTGGTGGCGACCTTAATTCAAAATGTTCTTCTTGGGGTGACATAATACAAAATTCTAATGGGAAAACTCTCAGGAAATGGTTAGACGACAACTCGTTGGAGGTTGTTCGCATATGCGATTCTATACCATCTTATCCAAATGGACCTTCATTTTTCGACCATTTTCTTGTCAGCACCAAACTCATAGACAGAAATAATCCAAATTTTACTGTATCCTCAATGCCAACTTTTTCAGATCATTTCCCGATCAAACTGAAATTGAAAATAAATTCATCAAATTTTGAATCCACCTCAATCATTTACATCGTATAAAAGCACCAATTGGGATCAATTCCGCGGCGATCTAATGAGTTCGAGTAGATCTATTATTCCTTCAACAAACACCAACTTAGAAAATCAGGAAATTGATGCATTGATCAAAGAGTTTAATACGTCATTTACCACAATTCATGATTCGCATTGCCAGAAAATAACTAATTGCGGAAAACGCCAATTTCGGAGAGAACAAAAAAACTCTTCAAAATGAAGTACCAATGGCAAAAGGAACTGAAGAATATCTTTCACCGCACCGGAAACAGACTCAGCAGTGATTACAAAATATTATCTAAACAAATTCAACTTATGAAGATAATTATTAAAGAATCTGTTGGAATTGAACATGCTGAAAAAATTAATGCCAAATTACAAAATATTAAACCAGGTCCGAATGCATTCAAAGAAATTTACCACTTTACAGGGGGAAGGAAATCTCCGCTGTGTCGACAGATACGACACGATGATAATGTCATATCTAATCCTGCGGAAATTGCAGAAAATTTCCAAATCTTTTATTCATCAATTTTTCGTCGAACAACTCCAGAGCGGCCGGTGGATGATCTTGACTCAACAATCTTAAATTGTATTGAGGTAATTCCAAACCACATTTTCACCTTTGACGACAATTTTAACGTATTTTCAAATCCGGATGGATACCATTTCACCGACTCTACAATAATTAGAAGAATAATTCAAAATATGAATTCAAAAAAATCATGTGGCGTAGATGGCACCTCCAACTACATCATCAAAAAGTTTCCACAGTCAACAATTGATCTACTTACCTGTATTATAAATCATTGTATTAACAATTGTTATTTTCCCATTGATTGGAAGTTGGGAAAAATAATCCCAATAAAAAAGAAAAACGACAGTGAGGAATTGTCCGATTTCCGCCCTATATCCTTGCTTTCTAATCTTGGAAAGGTATTTGAGCACGTTCTGAAGGAAAACATTGAAAATGAATTCATAATAAACCCTATATCGAATCTTCAATTTGGTTTTAAGCAAATTCCACTCTACACAGCACGCACTTTTAAAGTTTCACCGTGACATATCCTCAAACTTGAGAAATCAATTTTGCACTGTGGCGATATCTCTGGATATAGAAAAGGCGTTCGATTCGGTGTGTCATAGTGGGATTATCTATAAATTGATAGATCTGGGAATTGATCCTTACCTGGTTAAATTGATCCAGAGTTTCCTATCTGACCTAAATTTACCGTCCAGATACAGAGTTCATCTTCGTCATTGGGGTATGTAAATAGTGGAGTCCCTCAGGGAAGCGTACTTGCCCCATTTTTGTTCAATATTTTTCTTCATGATTTTCCATATGCCACACAGAATAAGTGTCGATGGAGCAAGAAGTGCACAATTTGAGCACACTATACTTATCACAGAAACTAGTCATGAAATTTTAACCTTATCGTATTAAATTTTTAAGTTATAGTAAAATTGAGTTTATTCTTTAATAGTTATGTATAAAATTGTTGATTTTACTAACTGCAAATAGCCTGAGCTGTGGACTTTTGCATTGGTTTTTGTATGGGCAAAAATAATTTAAATTCTCGTGGTAATTCTTCTTCAGATTAAAGACGATCAGAGAAATAAACTCGTCGGATTCGACAGTTCGCATGTATTTGTACACGCAAAGTTTCAACATAATTTGTACCGTAGGCTCTCCTTGTAAAATCAGATAGATTGAATTGAATTTGGTTCCATCCCTCGTCTAATCGCATTGGCATAGTGCAAATGAATGGCTTGACACGTGTTGTTGATTGATAGTTGCTTGCCCTGAAACGTCTTCTTACGTTTTTATCATCTAAAACCTATAAAATATACTTTTAGATACATATGTACATAAACAATCATATTTCCTTACTTGAACTTCAAATGTGAAGTATTTCTTCATATTTTTTATAATCATTACCAAGAAGGGCAATTTAATACCCAAAGTTTTCTTTGGATCAGCAGGACATGTTATAAATGTAGTACTCGTTCCCACTACAATTGGATCTTCGCTCCGGAACGACCCGAGTCATACTCGGCCAAAGATTGTCTTTTTTTTCGATTATCAGAGAAATGGCAAGGTACGTAACCAAAAAGCCAGGGTATCCCACACAGCATAAAGCAGAACACAGTATGAAGAAAAAAGAAACTGGGTAAATCTCCAAAATTCAGGAACAAAAATAATAAAAAAAAGGATTCAGGAACTTATGCTGGAGAATAGTAATCTGAGGTATCATATACCCCGCAGTGAAATCAGATAAATTAATGTATACACATTCGTTGGGCATTGAAAAATACCTACTTCAATCGAATGCTAAAAATGTTAGAAGTGAAAGATTAAATTACATCGGAAATTTCCGCTTCATTTATAAATTTAATAAACCGAACAAAAACATCAATATTGTGTGAATTTAACAAATCAGAAAGGTTTGAGTAATCATTAAAAATTTCATGTTTGTCCCTTATAGACCTGTACATATCACAGTGAAAAATAATATGTTCCGAGGTGCCAATTAGATCACAGTTGAGACAATTGAAGTTGTCCCTCTTACCAATCCTGTGAAGATAAACTCCATCATAAGTATGCCCAGATAAGAGTCTGTTAATAATTTTAATATCCCTAGGGGACATATTAAAACCACTATACCACGGCCTGATAGGAATCGTGGGATGTAATGAGAAAAAGAAAGAACCCGTACTTCGAGATCTTTCCTCATAGAATTGCTGAAATTCATGCCTCAAAGTCTTCCTAATCAAATTCAAAGCCTCACCATAAGTGTAAGCAGCAACGACCGGTGTACCAATATTGGTCGCCTGTTTAGCAATGTAGTCAACCTTTTCATTGAAGTACACCCCAACATGGGAAGGTACCCAAACAATATGTATCTCAATAATGCATGATTGGTCAACAATCCTGTGTATGTCATAAACGAGTTGATTCAAGGACCGCGATTGTCGCAAAACCATTATAGAATTAATACTGTCCGTGTATATGACAATCCGGAAAAAGCCTTTCTCCGCAGCAACCTCCACCGCCTTCCTGATGGCCAGAAGTTCACCAGTAAGGGACGAGAAAACATTGGGATATCTTAGCAGGTAAAAGCGATCAGCACATACATCAAAAACAGCACAACCAGTTGAGTCCTGCGAAATGGAGGCATCCGTAGCAAGAATGTTGAAACCCTTTGATCTGTATTCCTCAAGTGAGGAAAGATAATGAGACTTGATAGCCTCAAGAGGTGTACCAGTCTGTTTGCCAAAAGGAGGGTTACATGTAAAACGAAATTTGTCCGATAAGCAACAGGAGTCAAGATGTGAAACTTTGTCGAAAATTTCACGAAATTTATGATATACAAATGAGTAGCAGATTTAATTTCCCTAAAAAATTCACTGTCATATAAAATAATTTTCAACAATTCCTTAGCAGACAGTAATGAAGCTCTTAAGTGTGGAGGTAGTTCATTCGCCAAAACATACAGAATTTGAATAGGCGTGGAGGGGCTGAGACCAAGGCAGCGACGTAGGTTATTATTCTGTAATGTCCTAATCCTATTGTCAATGTATTGAGGAGAATGGGCCGTAACAGAGCGAGCATATTCAATCTTGCCCCTTACAAGGCTCCTATATAGATTTAAGGCAACATTAGGTCTAAGACCTGCTTTAATACTGGTCAACTTCTTCAAAAGATTGACCGCCGAAAGAGATTCGTGAGTAACACGATCGTAATGCTCATTTAATGATAGGGTATTCTTAATTGTCATGCCAAGAAATTTAAAGGATTTTACCATTTCAATAGGTGTACCATTAATGGACAATTTTACAATCTTCGTAGGAGCAACTCCAAAATACATAGTCTTAGTTTTCGAACTATTAAACGTCAAGTTAATAGAATTACAACGGTTACTAAAAGAGGTAAGTTTACGGCCAAGATTCGAAACTGCAGAGTCAAAAAATTCATCATGTGAGACAATTATAAAGTCATCAGCATACTGAAAGACAAATGTGTTAGGGTCCTCAATCGAATGTAGGGATGCCGTATACAAATTAAATAAAATCGGACTTAAGCAACTGCCCTGAGGTAAACCATTATAAACCTGAACAGATTTATCACCAAGACAAAGCTCCCTATTGGACAGGAAACACATAATCCAGTTGATAATATCAAGAGGAAAATCAAAGTTAACCAATATGTCCCTAAGGATCTTAATATTGACGCAATCATATGCACTGCTAATATCAACAGTGGCCATCACAACGTTGTAACCTCTTGATTTCAACAAGGATACACGGAAGATAAATTCATTCAGGCAAGTGGTAGTCGACATAGATTTCCTATATGCAAAGGATCTTCGAGGTAGACAATTCACATTCTCTATGTATGACAATAATCTCTCCTTTAACATCAAGTTAATGATCTTCACAAAAACAGATATTAAAGCTATGGGCCTAAAATTGCGAAAGTCATCCAGTGGTTTGTTCCTTTTGGGTATGGGTACAATCTTTACCTTTCTCCATTCCGGGTGTATATGGAAATTCATGAAGTGTTTATTCAGTACACATAATAACGAGACTTTAGCATCAAATGATAAAGCATGAATCATCTGATATGTAACCCGATCCACACCACCCGCAGATGGCTTACATTTGCCCTCCAAAACTTTCAAAAAGTCATCAATAGTGAATGGGGTTGGACAATCTAGGTTCATCGATACATTATTGGGAACTTGAACCCTAAGATGCTCCAAAAACACCTGATTATTGTCACTATCCCATGGGGTTTCAGGGTAATGACCCCTTACATTCCTAATAAAACGCCAGGCAGACCTAACATTCGGTTGTTGATTTAGCTCCGCAATTTTCCGTTGATAACATTCTTTCTTAGCCAGACGAACTGCTGATTTCCATGACTCATACGCGATGATAGCATCCTCCAAGTTGGCAGGACATGGATACTGATTCGCTTTCCTGCGAGCCGCAACATGTCGACGAAACAAAGAGGCAAGGCTGTCACTCCACCAGGTTTTGGGTATCCTAGACGACGAGGTAAATGGATAAGAAGCCCTAGAAATTTCCGTGTTAAAAACACGTGAAATTAATTCAGGATCCTGTGGTAGTTGAAGTGTAGCTATACTATTAAGTAGTTTACTCCTAGATAGAAACATAACCGGCCTAGTAATTAACACATCCGTCTCCATAATAATAGGGAAATGGTGAGAACCACCAGACCATATTGGCGCCGTTCTCCATAAAATATCAAAAGAGGCATTGGTGAAACTAATATCAGGTACAGTGCCATTCCCAATATCAAATCTTTGAATAAAAGTAGGAGATCCATTGTTGAGGCATGTAAAGTTAGACAGATTCATATAGTCCAAAATCATTCTCCCCTTAGGATCGTCGGACCTATCACCCCAAAGAGTGTGATGGGCATTAAAATCCCCAGCAAGAATAACATTGTCCATATTCTCAATAAACGGAATAAGTCTCGAAAGTTCCGATTGCACATCACGTGTAACCAATTGTGGTGGGAAATAAACAGAAACAAAAGTGAAATTCGGATTTAAATTCAAGGTTCTAACAATGAGAACGTCAAATTTAGTATCATAAGCCACTCTTTTCGCACGTATATTACTTCTCAGACAAATATTATAGTTCAGCAATTTGTAATTGGGATTATTATCCTCAATATTAAAAATTTCAGAAAGTAAACAGACATCAATGTTATTATTATTGACGTAGTACTCAAGCGATGATTTATTAGAAATGAAACTTTGAATATTAAACTGTAGGATCTTCATCTTGACCACAAATAATTTAGTAGGCATCTGTAATATCAAGAACATTGAGATCTGTATTTCGATCAGGCTCAGGATTCAAGTTAGAAAAAGCAGTGGAAATCTTAGTATTAAAATCTTCAAGAATACGAAGGCCAGGACCATTACCCTCCTTCGCAAAATAATTACGGATAAACGCTGTAAATTGTGATATTACCCTCTCAAAATCAGAAACTCTCTCCTTACCATTATTGGTAACAGGAGCAGAAGGATCAGTATTGAGAGGTTGAGGCATATAAAAGTGGGGTTTGGGTTTCGGTGGGGGGGGGGGGTTTACGAAGCACAACTTTGTTGTAACGACGAGAAGTAAGAATCTTGTTGATCTCCTCATCCCTGTTTTTAACAGGAGTAGGTCGATCAGGACGTAGACTTGGAAATTGTCCATCATAGTCATTAAAGATATCAAATCTATTGGTTGAATAGGAATTAAGCACCTCCTTCCTTGAAAGGCGTTTGAGGGTCATTATCTTACGCACATCCTCCTCTTCCTTCCATTTGGGACAGGATTTCTTGTCATTGCCCTTGTGGGAGGAATCCCCACAAAGAATACATTTCATTTGACAGTTGCCCGAACACTCCGGTTTGGAGCAATTGAGGCATCTTTTCCTTGAGCGGCATCCCTTTACCGTATGCCCGAGACGACCACAATTATTGCATTGGCGTACAGGTGGATAATACAAATTAACCGGTATATGGCAGTAGTCCAAAATAATATATTCTGGGATGTCCGCAGAGTAAAAACCTATCTTAACTGAATATGTGGGAATGTTGGCATCATTGCCATCAGGTACAAAGTCACCCTCAGCCCCAGGGGCTCTTTTCATAAAGCGATTAGCGGATACAATAGGAATGTCAGATATAATGTTAAGACGAATGTATTCATCGTCAAAGAAAAAATCGGACTAATTTAACAATGTAATAATCTTTATAATGCAAGTACAGTTTAATCTCACCTTGGTAACATACGCAACTTTATAAAGAATAGACTCCCAATAGAAAATTAAAATCAATGGGTGTGATAGAAAAGCAGATGTCAGTATCTGGTCACTGGTCCAATGTCAAAATTGCGATGGACTTTTTGTCCCAATGCCATACCCAAAAATTTAACATTTTTAGATTTTTGAACTCACAGATCAACTCTTCTGGTTTTAATTGGTTTAAGTAAATGTAAATAACATGCCAAATCATGCCCAATAATAGGCACTTGTATATCCATGAAAAAAGAAATAAAATTGGTGTAGAATTTTTTTTATCTCGGTTTTATTTTTAATTAACACTTGCACGCTTATTGAGAATTTATAAAATTTTAAAATTATGTATGTCAATTGTAATACGAACACGGAATTATATTTATAATTTAACCTATTTTTTAAATCAATAATATTTTGTTCAAAAATAATTAAATATAAAAGATGACTTTGCAGTTTTTTATAGAGTTTTAAAAATGATTTAGGAAATAAGCAGAAAAAGAAATAAATTGTCATAAAAAATATTTTTTGCTGTTAATGTTAGAAAAAAAACAAGCTACAAAATAACCTAAAATAATGAAAATTTTGAGTTGAATATTATTATTTTCTCTTCATGTGAAAATCTTAAAACTTTCTATTCAGCGCAACTTTGTTTAACTTCCCAGTAATGTAAGCCAACCACTATACATATACCCATGAATTTAAAACGATTCATGTTGGAAGTACAAACAAAAAAAGAAAAGAATGACATAAAATAATAATTCCCCTCTTTTTATTTGCTGTCTTAAAATCACTTCTTGATATAAACCTATTTGTTGGTTGTTAATCGTACTTATTCCCAAAGGGGTTCTCCTACGTTACGAATAACCCCATATGAGTATACAAAAGATTCAGGTATAAACGGTCTTAATCCTAGATTATCCAAGTTCATGGAAGCAAAATTATTGGCGTTCACAGGAGAGTCAAACTTAATTCTAAATAAGGTCCTAACAATCTCCTTAATTAGGAGAATACCATTGATGTTGAGATTCCTAATCTTCTGATACAGAAAAATTGAGTTCCTCATGACCTGATTTTCAGGATCAGCCTTTGAAGAGTCAACAAGTACCAAATAATCACCAGAATGATCCAGGGGGTACAGTAGATTATTGCCATTATTGCGGCCGGAAGGCTTTGAATGAGATCGAGAATTACCCCGAGGCACGTTGGATTCAGCACTATTATCAACACCAGACTTATTAGCATCAGACTTACAAGTTCCAGAGGACGGGACAGTGTTACTAAGCTTATTCAGTGGTGACTCAATTAACTCACCTGAAATACCTCTATTACCTAGGGCATGTGCACCCGGAAGCTTACCATCACAAAACTGTTCAAAATCATCACTAGACGCGCTGAGCGGCACAGGGGACGGTTTACCGTCCCCCATTCTGACAAATTTCTTCACCGACACCTCAGAAAAAAAAATTATCCTTCACTTAAGCAAAAATGAGACAAAACAATTAAATTCAGCAAAAAACACAAAACAAAAAAAAACACAACCTATAATCCAAAAGGTTATTAATTTGTGGTGTAAATTAAGCAAAAAAGCAGAAAACTCAAACTTATAAAATGAAAATTCACAAAATATTATAAAAAGCAAGATGGCCTCCAATAAACCACACTATTTATCGTTCTTCTTTTTTGCAAATCAAAGTTACTAAGCAGAACACAACCGAACACTTTAGCAAGACGATTAGAAGTGGCCAAAGATTGTCAACCCAGCGACAGTTGTATCAACCGAAAGTTTTTTCCCCAGGAAAGAACTATCGGCCACAGTCGAGCTGTTACAACAACAACAACATAAATGTAGTACTCACATTAGTTCCAACTATTTCGAGAACTAAGCTTTGTATATCGTTGTCCGTAATACGTTTAATGTGGCCATTTCTTACTTTCTTGTCCCATATTTGGAGAGGTTTACTTCCAATGCTATATAAAATGGATAAGAATCCAGATTGGAAAGTGTTTTTAAACATATTACAAACTTAAAAGAATTTAAAAAAATGTATAATTTCGAAATATTTTGTTTACTTCACAATAATAAATGAAATGTTGCTTTGTTTATGTCAATAATTACAATAATAATAGGCGTTGCCATATTTACGCAAGAGTTCAATGCGCCATGTCTAGACTAGATAAATTTACATTATGGTAAAGGTAAAAATGTTTATCATGATTAAAATCTGTCTGTTCAAAAGTCATTTAAGCCCCCTTTACACAACAAGCACACAAGTAATATCTGTCAAAATTTTGAGTACAAGAGTATGGATAGGATCATCTAAACGCACTATGTAATGAAACAGTCAAACATTGAGAGAAAATACGGATGTAAAATTTAATAGTGTATGAGCCATATCATTTTTTGAAATCGTTCCACAAAAGAAAACAAGCAAGTCGTATTACATCATTAATGTATTTTTTTTACGTAAAAAAATTAAACAACTGTTTTCGTCTTACTTTGTTATTGTTTTATTCTCTTTTTTGTCACACGGGTGGAATTTCACTTCGCTTTTTTATTAAATGTATTTTCAGACTACAATACTGAGTATTAACCCATTTTAAATTTAATATATTATAGAATTTTGTCGTATGTCAAGAAATCTGTAAGAATAATATAAAATATTTTAGACATACATTTTATCAATTCTTACCTTTATAAATTCAATGATGTTCCTGTTTTTTTTTTCATTTATTTTCAATTTATTTTATTTTCCTGTTTTTATTTCATAATTTTTCATATATTTTCTCTTAAGTTTTAGTAAAAAATGTAGCACACGAAGATGTACCAGAACTTAGATTTGTTGCATTCGAGTGGACTAGATAAGGTGACTATGTCTTGCCACTTATTAGAATTTGGTGTTCGATTTTCAGGACTAAAATGGTTGTTGTCTTTACTGGAATCATGATTTGTTGGTTTTACTTTGTTGCAAGTAATTGGTTAATGTGTGTTTGCTCGGGGTCATATGGTACCAAAACATTGTCGCTTGTTATTTAATTTTTGAGAGCAATAAATGATTTTTCACATGCATCTGTCCACTTAAATTTTTGGTTCTTTCATAATAACTGCCTTAAAGGTGTTGATAACGATGACAGATTATTTATAAAACGTGCGTAGTAGGTTAAAATCGCCTAACGTGCATAAGAGATCTGGCGTTCTTTGTGATATACGGGGGATGTATTTTCTCTTAATTTGTTTTTCGGGTGGCTACACCGTTTAGGTCAGACGTATTTTTTTAAGCGCAGAGAGATAAATTTTTAATTTTTTATTATATTTTGATTTTTGGACTACTTGCATCATTTTGCATAAAATTGCAATTGTATGTCTATATTTTTGCCCCATGACATGGAGTACGATGTCTCAGAGGAGGTAGTGGCGACTTCTATGGTTGCACAGACTGCTGTTTTTGATAATGGCTGCACGAATACGACAATAAATACATCGGACATGGCAAATGACCGTAAACGACAAAGAGTAGAAAACACTATACCGCCAATTAGTGTGGATATCTCTGATTTACCTAGAAGACTGGCAATCATGTTCCTCTAGACCAGAATAAATTTGGCATCCTCAGCGTTCTATCTGACATGGACGTGCAAGGTACCCAGCCGGCAGTAAATAATCAACCACAGAAAAATGACGAGCAAAAAGGTGATACGCGGGGAAAATGTAAACATAAAAGCATTGGTAGATACATTAAAATCAACGATCCCGGATTTTTCATTTAAGGTGAAAAATGTTAATAAAAGTAAAAGTAAGCTCTATTTTTCTGATCACAAGGTTCATTCATCTATGATGGCTATACTTAAAACAAAGAACATTCATTCCTACTCGTTCACCCCAAGGGAACTCAAACAACAATCGCTACTTTTACGAGGACTAGTTGGTGATACAGAAAGTGAAGCAATTAAAATGGAACTTGACACTATTGTCCCTGACACAGTTGCTTCTGTAACCAAATTTAAAACGCCAAGGTCCATTAATCAAAATCCCGACACGGGGCTCTTTCTGGTTTCCCTCCTCCCAGAGAAATCATTGAGCAGTGTTTCAAAAATTCATGGCCTACAAAACCAAGTTATATCTTGGGAAAAACCAAAAAAGAAGGACGGCAATATACAGTGCCGTAGATGTCAACGCTGGGGCCACATCGCATGCAACTGCAACTCGGCTTATACCTGCGTGAAATGTGATCAAGATCACGCACCTGGTGAATGCCAACGTTCACGAGAAGATTCCTTAGAACCCTATTGTTCCAATTGTAGGAAGACTGGTCATCCTGCTAATTGGAAAGGTTGCCCGACTTTAAAAAAATACCTCACAGTGAAGAAGAAAAAGATGGCGAAGGTAGTAGAGAAAAAGGCCGTTGCAGCGGAAAATGTCAACAAGGCAGTGAACATTGCCATGCGTTCGCCGGGAAAAACATACGCCAGCTTCTTTCAAAATCCCGTGTCTCAACAAAATTCGCGACAAACAAAATCGTCAGTGATTGACGATTTTTTGAAGCTAGCCACTTATTTTTTAGAGCCAGAAGAATTGACCCTGGAGCAGGAAATTAACATATTCCTGAATGAATGAGTCGTAATTCAGGTCTGAGTTGGGGAACAACTCTCGCGTCATCGCGATTATTTCTTAAACGCGTTCAGGCTTGTGTTTGTTGCCTGGCTTTCGACAGTTTTGCGTCTCACTCGCACTGGTGTAATGTATTACTTCATATAACTGTTCAATGTTATATGTTGTCTACATTAACCTCGTGCTTTCGTATTACCTCAAGTGAGGTTATGTTTTATTGGTGGAGACCATAGAATACTCAAACGTTTTTAACTGGTGGAGACCATAAAATACTCACGATATAACCTGGTGGAGACCATTTAAACTCAAATATATACTGGTGGAGACCATTAATACTTTTGATGAAATCAAGTCCGGATGCTCCAACTTCCTATATGAAGGTATAGGTCGGTTGGTGGGGTTTTCTCTGGACAAACGTGTGATAACCTGGCAATATGAGTGCTTGATGCACCGCCATCCTAATCAAAACCCAAAAAAAAAAAAAAAAATTCCTGAATGAATTCAAAAACATGCCAAAGTCTGAAGCCAAATCCGAATTTTTGCGCCTTCTAAACAAAGTTAGATCTCAATATGGACCATAGATCTTTAAATATATTATCATTCAACGTGCGATCCCTGATTGATAGAAGCCGTCAAATTGATTTATGCAATACATTCCGCCATAACAAAATAGACATCGCATTCATTCAAGAGTGCCACCTGAGAAGAAGCAAGACAATAAAAATTGAAGGTTATAACTTTATTTATGATAATTCCAAGCTTGGTGTAGCAGTAATGATTAGGAACACTATACAGTATAGTAAAGTTTCTATATCTAATGTTAGTATAAATACTTCATTTATACAAATAAATTCTACATACAACAACACACATAGGAAATATTTACTTGGTTCAATTTATATTCCTTGCAACTCTCAACCTCAACAGCTAGAATCAGATCTAAATATTATTCTTCAAACATGTTTAAGTTTCGATGGTTTTCATCCTTGGTGGCGACCTTAATTCAAAATGTTCTTCTTGGGGTGACATAATACAAAATTCTAATGGGAAAACTCTCAGGAAATGGTTAGACGACAACTCGTTGGAGGTTGTTCGCATATGCGATTCTATACCATCTTATCCAAATGGACCTTCATTTTTTGACCATTTTCTTGTCAGCACCAAACTCATAGACAGAAATAATCCAAATTTTACTGTATCCTCAATGCCAACTTTTTCAGATCATTTCCCGATCAAACTGAAATTGAAAATAAATTCATCAAATTTTGAATCCACCTCAATCATTTACATCGTATAAAAGCACCAATTGGGATCAATTCCGCGGCGATCTAATGAGTTCGAGTAGATCTATTATTCCTTCAACAAACACCAACTTAGAAAATCAGGAAATTGATGCATTGATCGTCATTTACCACAATTCATGATTCGCATTGCCAGAAAATAACTAATTGCGGGAAAACGCCAATTTCGGAGAGAACCAAAAAACTCTTCAAAATGAAGTACCAATGGCAAAAGGAACTGAAGAATATCTTTCACCGCACCGGAAACAGACTCAGCAGTGATTACAAAATATTATCTAAACAAATTCAACTTATGAAGATAATTATTAAAGAATCTGTTGGAATTGAACATGCTGAAAAAATTAATGCCAAATTACAAAATATTAAACCAGGTCCGAATGCATTCAAAGAAATTTACCACTTTACAGGGGGAAGGAAATCTCCGCTGTGTCGACAGATACGACACGATGATAATGTCATATCTAATCCTGCGGAAATTGCAGAAAATTTCCAAATCTTTTATTCATCAATTTTTCGTCGAACAACTCCAGAGCGGCCGGTGGATGATCTTGACTCAACAATCTTAAATTGTATTGAGGTAATTCCAAACCACATTTTCACCTTTGACGACAATTTTAACGTATTTTCAAATCCGGATGGATACCATTTCACCGACTCTACAATAATTAGAAGAATAATTCAAAATATGAATTCAAAAAAATCATGTGGCGTAGATGGCACCTCCAACTACATCATCAAAAAGTTTCCACAGTCAACAATTGATCTACTTACCTGTATTATAAATCATTGTATTAACAATTGTTATTTTCCCATTGATTGGAAGTTGGGAAAAATAATCCCAATAAAAAAGAAAAACGACAGTGAGGAATTGTCCGATTTCCGCCCTATATCCTTGCTTTCTAATCTTGGAAAGGTATTTGAGCACGTTCTGAAGGAAAACATTGAAAATGAATTCATAATAAACCCTATATCGAATCTTCAATTTGGTTTTAAGCAAATTCCACTCTACACAGCACGCACTTTTAAAGTTTCACCGTGACATATCCTCAAACTTGAGAAATCAATTTTGCACTGTGGCGATATCTCTGGATATAGAAAAGGCGT
>NC_060950.1:39992431-39993819 GCF_022045245.1 Lucilia cuprina
TAAGAGAAAATACATCCCCCGTATATCACAAAGAACGCCAGATCTCTTATGCACGTTAGGCGATTTTAACCTACTACGCACGTTTTATAAATAATCTGTCATCGTTATCAACACCTTTAAGGCAGTTATTATGAAAGAACCAAAAATTTAAGTGGACAGATGCATGTGAAAAATCATTTATTGCTCTCAAAAATTAAATAACAAGCGACAATGTTTTGGTACCATATGACCCCGAGCAAACACACATTAACCAATTACTTGCAACAAAGTAAAACCAACAAATCATGATTCCAGTAAAGACAACAACCATTTTAGTCCTGAAAATCGAACACCAAATTCTAATAAGTGGCAAGACATAGTCACCTTATCTAGTCCACTCGAATGCAACAAATCTAAGTTCTGGTACATCTTCGTGTGCTACATTTTTTACTAAAACTTAAGAGAAAATATATGAAAAATTATGAAATAAAAACAGGAAAATAAAATAAATTGAAAATAAATGAAAAAAAAAACAGGAACATCATTGAATTTATAAAGGTAAGAATTGATAAAATGTATGTCTAAAATATTTATATATTATTCTTACAGATTTCTTGACATACCGACAAAATTCTATAATATATTAAATTTAAAATGGGTTAATACTCAGTATTGTAGTCTGAAAATACATTTAATAAAAAAGCGAAGTGAAATTCCACCCGTGTGACAAAAAAGAGAATAAAACAATAACAAAGTAAGACGGAAACAGTTGTTTAATTTTTCTACGTAAAAAAATACATTAATGATGTAATACGACTTGCTTGTTTTCTTTTGTGGAACGATTTCAAAAAATGATATGGCTCATACACTATTAAATTTTACATCCGTATTTTCTCTCAATGTTTGACTGTTTCATTACATAGTGCGTTTAGATGATCCTATCCATACTCTTGTACTCAAAATTTTGACAGATATTACTTGTGTGCTTGTTGTGTAAAGGGGGCTTAAATGACTTTTGAACAGACAGATTTTAATCATGATAAACATTTTTACCTTTACCATAATGTAAATTTATCTAGTCTAGACATGGCGCATTGAACTCTTGCGTAAATATGGCAACGCCTATTATTATTGTAATTATTGACATAAACAAAGAAACATTTCATTTATTATTGTGAAGTAAACAAAATATTTCGAAATTATAAATTTTTTTAAATTCTTTTAAGTTTGTAATATGTTTAAAAACACTTTCCAATCTGGATTCTTATCCATTTTATATAGCATTGGAAGTAAACCTCTCCAAATATGGGACAAGAAAGTAAGAAATGGCCACATTAAACGTATTACGGACAACGATATACAAAGCTTAGTTCTCGAAATAGTTGGAACTAATGTGAGTACTACATTTA